>NC_065446.1:180270956-180571748 GCF_917563875.1 Diabrotica virgifera virgifera
TGAGATAATTAGTTTATTTAACACAAACACTAATATTTACAAGTATCGTACAAAATAATTATTATTGTTTTTACTACAACAAAAAAACATACATAAATTTGCTATGTGCAATTGACAGTAAAGTGAACCGCGATTTAAGAGTGAAACATGTGATTAGTAACAAGTGAGAGAAGATTCGCGTGAAAAACCGTGTAATGCGATAGGAAAATACGAGACGTGAACACTTTCAGAGTTGAGCGAGAGACGCGACCGATTAGCTCGGTAGTTGACGAATAAGTGATTGAGAGACGAGAGACTAAAAACGACTTAGGCATAAGGATTCTGTTTAGGCAATACGTAAAGTATCCTTAACAATAGTAACCTATACTTATTGTACGGTTATAGAGTATATTCCCATAGGTAAGCTGGTTAAGAGTAGATAACGATTTTTCATATGTAATTTAAAGTATTATCTGCATAAATGGCACAAAGAATATTTGCTACGAGAGGTATATGGTTCAAAATGCATACAGTATCACGACTAATAAGTTATGTTCACATACATGTAGAGTACTTACAGTTTTATTCCTTGATGACGTGTCACATCAGAGCTCTGATTGAATTCCATAATCCATTTGGTTCATTTGTAAGGCACTCACTAATACGCTAAATAAATCATCGTCGATAATACTGAGCAGATTGAATTATCTGAGCGGTATAAAACGATAGCAAAAAAAAGCCGGTAAAATGCGGCCTTTTTACGAATAGCGGGAGCGTCGATAGATTAGAGATGATTCTCGTTAGGAAGCTTTTGACGATCTGCCCCGGCGAGGGGTTCAAATGCGAGTCTCAACAATAACCTGGAGTTTCCAGAAAGGTTACATAAATACTACTTGAATTTTAAGTAATCAGTAGTACAGGGGCGTAACTAATTATTTTAGTGAGCCGTGTATAATATATTTATTGTACATATTGCCGGGGGCGACAGGCGAGAGAGATGGCCTATATCACCTCGAAGAGAGGGGATTGGCAAAGATGTGCACAACGATAAGAAATGTTTGAAGAAATTAGAGTTTATATACACAAGGGGTAACAACGATAAAATGGAGGAAAACGATAAGTTTTCCCCCTAGGGATAGATTTTAATCTTCCAGGGGAATCACAGCGATTTTCGTAATACCACGAAGAAAATCACCGTGAGTAGTGTGAATCTTGACAGTACGAACTAGACCATCCTTACCAGGCAATACATCTATTACCCTGGCAGTTGGCCATAAGAGTGGAGGAGTACCATCCTCCTTCAACAGAACCAAATCCCCGATCTTGACAGGGTCAGTAGGGTCGGTCCATTTATTTCTTTGCTGCAGGAGGCAAAGATAGTCTTTTTTCCACAATTTCCAAAATTGCTGTTGAATTTTACTAATACGCTGAAAAAGATTCAACCTATTTTCAGGTATCTCTGAAACACTTGGTTCAGGGGGCGCGGTTAAACTTCTTTGAACTAAGAAGTGAGCTGGAGATAGGAAAGCGAAGTCATTGGCGTCAGACGACATCCTAGTGATGGGTCTCGAATTTAGAATAGCCTCGATTTGGCATAATACTGTGTTAAACACTTCAAAGGTGAAGTGGGAATTTCCTATAATTCGATAGAGGTGATACTTCACACTCTTTATTCCTACCTCATGGAGGCCGAATTGATGGGGGTTGCGGGGAACACCCATCTTGAAAGTTATGGAGTTTTGAGTACAGAATTCCTTAATCTGTTCCGAATTATTTTGATTTAAGAAAAAATCATAGAATTCGCGCATTTCATTTTTTGCCCCATGGAAATTTGTGGCATTGTCGCTCCAAATAATACTGGGCGTGGATCTTCTGGCAATAAACCTTTTCAGAGTAAGAATATAGGCTTCTGCGCTTAATCCTGTGACGAGTTCGATATGAACACATTTAGTGCTCATGCAAATGAAATAGGCTACGTATGCTTTGTAAAGCGGTGCCTTCCTCAAATGTGAGGACTTAATTAAGAAGAACCCCCCATAGTCCACTGAGACGACTTGGAAGGGTCTAGTGGGGAGTACACGATCGGGATGCATATCTGCCATCTGTTGAACAGAATTGGGTGTCATGAATCGGAAACAGTTTACACACTTACGAATTAAGCGTTTAATCTGTCTTAATCCGTCAATTGGCCAGTACTTCATTTTGACATACGAAAGTACTGTTTGCGCGCCTGAATGTAATAACTTATGATGAGCTTGAGTCAAGATTAGTTCTACAACTCGACATTTAGAAGGAAGTAGAATGGGGTGTTTTTGATTATACGATATGGGGGCGTGTCGGAGACGTCCTCCCACACGAATCAGCCCATCATTATGTTGTAGGAAGGGGTTGAGTTTACGAATGGCTTTATTGGTCACGAGTTTAGCATTTTTCAATTCAAGAATCTCTTTTTTAAAGTAGATACTTTGGATATACCTGATGATCGCGTGATCAGCGATCTCCATTTCGGGTGGCGTCAATATATCCGTATCTCGTGGAGAGTTATTTATTTTCTTTTTAATATTACTGATGAATCTAAAAAGATAAGCGACAATTCTTTGAATTTTACGAAAAGAAGAAGATTTAGCGAATAGATTTTCAAAGGTGTCGTTGAGTTCGTGATTTGTTGCTATGTTTGAGACAACTAACTTCCTTAATTCAGGAAGATCATCCTGAAAATGAGGAATTTGATGAAGAGAAAAATCGATGGGATTGTCTCTAATAAAGCTAGGTCCGCATAACCAGTCTTCGGTGGTCTGGGGATTATCAAAGACATTTATCCCTCTGGAAGCGGGGTCAGCGATGTTTTCGTGACTTCTGACGAAATGGAAATCACAAGGAAAAGTTTCCAACAAGGAATTGACCTTTTGAATTCTGTTTTGTACAAAAATGTTCCAAATGTGTTTTTTAGAAAGTATCCAAGACAAGGCAATTGTAGAGTCAGCAAAGAGATGAGATGAAGATATACTCAAATTTTTCTTGAAGATGTGAAAAAGTCTATGAGCCAGAGTGACTCCCAACACTATTCCACAAAGTTCCAATTTGGGGATGGTGAGTTTATTTTTTAGCGGAGAAATTTTGTTTTTAGAAGCGATAAGCCGCGACGATACAGAAAAGTCTGAGTATGTCGCTTTGAGATACACACAAGTGCTGTATATAAAACTTCCGTCTATCCAGCTAGTTACTTGATTCAGCTGTTCTCTGGGACTATTCGGGCTCTGTCCAGTCTTCATATCGTAACTAGCTCTATGAAACGGAATATACTTGGTGCCACTGCAATCCTTGTCGTACATTTCATCGCATTTTTCGATTTCGATATGATGCATCTCGATCGGACATCCGCTTTCGCTAGCCATGACTATTTCAGAGGTAACCAACTGTCCAAAGAAAGCTAAGAGAGCTGTTCTATTCTTCATGGACCCCAGACCATCGAGGCCTTTCATGAATAGTCGGCTGAGTTTGCGGGGACTCGGGCGGTCTTGGCCCGATAGCATATAAACGCCATCTGAATATGCAGCAGGAGTTCTTCGTATGAGGTGACTATCTACAGACCCCCATTCGGGATGCGCTAAGTTATTGAACCATCCATCATACCTTTGTGTCAGGTTATCCCGGGCTATTTTGTAATTGTCACCTGTGAGTGGGATATGCTCGAGAAGCGTCAAAGGCTCGGAAGTTAGAAAACTTTTGAGGTAAATGAGTTTTTCCAGATCACTTAATGTAGTATCAGATCCTATTATTGTATCAAAGGTCTCAATGAATGAATTGTATTCAGTAACTAAGCCACTAAATGGTTTTAACTGAATACGAGGGAGGTTTACTGTTCGTTGCCTAGCCATAGACTGTGAGGTTAGAGAAGAATTAGGGTCAAATTGGAGGGAGGGGGTAGCAGTCACATTAGAACTTTCAATGACCTCTAACCTTTCTTCCAATAGAGAAATTGTATCCAAATATTTATCAAAAACCACAGAGGAATCAGTAGAGGGGGTAGGTTCCTCGGGGATCGTCTCCAGCACATTTTGAGCATCGCGGAAAAGTCCGTAAGAATGTTTGAGTTGTGAAATTATTTCACGAATTTTATATTTGTTTAGAGAATTAAGAGTTGTGGGAACCGAATCAGCCAACTTGGTTATATCAAGTTTTGCGGTGAGCCTCTGTCGGTTATATTTTGATCGGTCAGCCATGTTGCGAGAATGTGAGATTAGATAGATTATTTGCAAATGTCTAAACCTATAAATCGATGCGAAAATGAGAGAATATGTACAATATATTATATATTACACGTTTAATAGTGTGAGATTGGCTTAATAGTATCACCCTGTATGAGCGCAGATTAGTATATGAAATGCAAAACTATAAAATTTCAAAATATATGCAATTTTCCAAAATGGGTATTTTTCAGCAAGTGTGAGACACCCTTAACAAGTATTTAAATTAATTAAATTGAAGGAAAAAACAATTATTTATTTTCTATAGTTTTCTAGAAGTGTAAAATGAGCTTAAGCGAAGCTAAATGTAGCAAAAACTTACAATTTATGCAAGAAAACAAAATTATTTTTAATAATTTTTGTAACCTGTGAACCAGGCTTAATCGGATTCAAAATTATAAATTTAATTTAAATCAAAAGGTTGAACAAACAATGTTAAAATTATAACACCCGTACTATCAGCCAAGAAATGAGTACACTTTTTGTATACTATAAACAGAAAAATATATTTACGAAAATAAAATAATGTAATATATGCAAATATTTTTTCATACAAACAAAACGACTCCTTTATTTGAACAAAGCAAGTAGTTTCTGAAATTGCACGTGTAGACCGGGCTTAACAACCTACCAGCTATTGTAGAGACGTGCTGGGTTAAATACTGAGAATTTGAGTGCAGAAAGAGAGGAATATTTTATTTTTGTGCCGGGGCGGCGTGGCTTGGAAATTTCCAAATGCAACAGAAAGACACTATAAATGAAAAACCGTTATTCTCAGAATAGAGATTATCAAAATATGCAAATACGAAGGACCTTGAGGATTTAATTAATAAATAATTAATATGATACGGCTCGATGGAACAGAAATGTTTAGGCAATACGTAAAGTATCCTTAACAATAGTAACCTATACTTATTGTACGGTTATAGAGTATATTCCCATAGGTAAGCTGGTTAAGAGTAGATAACGATTTTTCATATGTAATTTAAAGTATTATCTGCATAAATGGCACAAAGAATATTTGCTACGAGAGGTATATGGTTCAAAATGCATACAGTATCACGACTAATAAGTTATGTTCACATACATGTAGAGTACTTACAGTTTTATTCCTTGATGACGTGTCACATCAGAGCTCTGATTGAATTCCATAATCCATTTGGTTCATTTGTAAGGCACTCACTAATACGCTAAATAAATCATCGTCGATAATACTGAGCAGATTGAATTATCTGAGCGGTATAAAACGATAGCAAAAAAAAGCCGGTAAAATGCGGCCTTTTTACGAATAGCGGGAGCGTCGATAGATTAGAGATGATTCTCGTTAGGAAGCTTTTGACGATCTGCCCCGGCGAGGGGTTCAAATGCGAGTCTCAACAATAACCTGGAGTTTCCAGAAAGGTTACATAAATACTACTTGAATTTTAAGTAATCAGTAGTACAGGGGCGTAACTAATTATTTTAGTGAGCCGTGTATAATATATTTATTGTACAGATTCCTTTTTCCTTTGGGTCCCCAAAAAGAAGTGGAACTCATTCATCAATGTCCTATGCGTGTCTAATTTACGTTCAGAAATAAACAGAAGGTTTAATTTAGTCCAGTAACGACAAAGGCCTTTATTGGTTTAAGGATACATAAATCCGACAGCAAGACAGCTTCACACATTGTCAAGTTGAAAGAATTGTTCTTAATTTCGATCCAAACCCTGGGAACCGGATATATCTTAACCTAGAATGTTTTCGTAGTGCACGGGTCCTTGTATCGCCGACTGAAATGGGAGGCCACGGGACAAGCAAATGTTTTCTCGGAATTGGTTAATTTTGGAAGCTACAAAGGGCAGATGTGTTCGTTTGAAATTATCAATGATTCGACGAATTTTATTAAGATTCTTATATAAGTAGAAATGATAATTAGCTTTATGTTAGAAAATCTAACACTTAGTTTTTGAGGTATTTGCGAAAAACCGTCTCAAAACCTGTTTTTTTTTTGAAAAACGAACATATTTACTAAGAAATAACTCGAAAAGTATTAACTTAGTGGAAAAACTCTAAGAAATTAAAGGTTGCTTAGAATTAGTCAGTTTATCCAATTCCGGGCTTATCTTGAACGTATGTTTTTCACCCGAGAAGGGGTAAAACACACCTAGGGCAGAAGGACACATCGGCACAATAGGTGTCACTTTTTTTTGTTTGACATGTTAGCTATGTGTATGCCAAATTTCATCTCAATCCGAGCAGTTCTTTAAAAATTACAGCGAAAACCGTGAGTAAATGGACTATAAATTAGCTTGAGTTTTTATGATATATTTATGATATATGATGATTTAAATTTAATGTTTTGGGCTGGAGTCCGCATCCCAACTGGAACCAGGGCCCGCTGATGTATCAGTACGCCACTGGTAAAGATATACGAGAAAGTACAAAAAAATAACTATATAAAACATTTATTGAAAGTACAGTAACATATGGCTCAGAAATATGGACCATAAATAAGAAAATGCAGAACCGAATAAACGCAGTAGAGAACAATTTTTGGCGAAGATGCTGTAGATTAACATTGCACGATCATGTAAGAACAGATAGAATAAAAGAAATGATGAAGGTGGAAACAACATTAACGGATACGATAGAGAGAAAACAACTATCGTTATTTTCAACGAAATTTTTTATTATTGATGCTAGAAGCCGTTTAGAAACAAACAAAAATAAAGCTTTTTTTAAACACTTTGAAAAGCATCAGTTCTCATATTATATTGAACAATATTAAAACAAACATATTGAAAAATAAGCCAACGGAGGCGATCGCGATCCAATGCGAATGCCATATCGCGATTCTATTGGTTAAAAATCTGTATCGTTATGAAAATCTGTATCATAATGAAGTTTTTCTACGACCGTTTAATAACATGCTCATTATTCGCTATTTTTTCATAGATAATAGCACCCATTACTGCACCCGTGAGTAATAATTCATTACTCACGGGTCGTTACTCACGGGCTGAAGTTGTATTCAAGTGGCGCATGCCACTTTTAATATTAATCGTATATAAACTGCAAATAAAATTACTTAAACTTACTTTACTTTAAATTACTTTATTTAATACAATAATTATTGTAATTTATACCAATAATTAACTTCGAAAAATTTTTAAAGGAATTTTAACTGTAAAAATGTCAGTATATTTTTTACGTTTATATCTTGTTTACTAAAAATTTTGATGTTTATCATTTAATTTAGTGACAGTGACATTAGAGCATTTTGTTTATGTAACTAATATTGTGTTTGTTTTTCAAGTTATATTGTGTTAAATATGTTATAACATATTATGTAAAGTGTATAGTTATATTATTATATTATATTATATAGTTAAATGTAAATATACATTAAAACTATAGATATAGTCTGGGCTGATTATCGGAGAATAGCCCGTCTTTGGGAAAAGTTATTTACCAGCAATTTTATTGCTGGAATCGAAGCTTATGATTAAATATATTAATAATATAGATATGCAAAGTCCGCAGATAGTGTGCTACTTTTTTTATAAACAAAATGGCGCCCGAAAATCGTGTTTTTTTCAATTTTTGCTCTATAAAAAATGTTTAAAGCATTCATTTTCAAGACCTTTGAAATACGCATTTTAAGACTTTTTTAAAATTAGAATATAATAAACAATTTCTGAGAAATGGTAATTTGTTTATAACTTTTTTTTTAAATATTTAAAGATTATGCAAAAAAATGACAAATTTATATTTTGTCGACAAAATATTAAATAGGCATCACATATTTATAATCTTTCTAAGTTTGATCAATGTCTCATGATTATTTTGGTTGTTATTGCGACTGTAAATTGTTAATTAACAATTGAATTGTTGCTAAAATATTCGTTAAATTTTCACCGGCTTCTGCAGTTATAATCTACACCAAGAAAGCTTTTATTTCACCAGGATATTTAATTATTGATAAGTAATTACTTGCCCAAAAAATTTATATGAAAATTCGAGATTTTGTTGGGAAAACCCACATTTTTCGAGGAAAATTTTCGTCGAAGCAAATCGGAAAAAACATGCCTCTATGTAGAGTTAAATTGGGATGAATTTTTATTTAAGTGTTTTTGGTGTAAAGTTAAAATCTTCGTAGTTATAGACCAATAATTGAAAAAAACACGATTTAGGGGCGCCATTTTGTTAATAAAAAAAGTAGCACACTATCTGCGGACTTTGCATACCTATATTATTAATATATAGGATCATAATATTCGATTCCAGCAATAAAATTGCTGGTAAATAACCTTTCTTTGTACTTTACTAATTAGACCAGCGCATTATAACTATTTTTTTTTTCAAAATTTAAAGATTATGCAAAAAAACGAAAAATTTATATTTTGTCGATAAAATATTAGATAAGCATCTCCTCTTTATAATCTTTATAAGTTTGATCAATGTATCATGACTATTTTGGTTATTATTGCGATCGTAAATTGTTAATTAACAATTGAATTATTGCTAAAATATTCGTTTAATTTTCACCGGCTTCTGGAATTACAATCTATACCAAGAAAGCTTTGATGTCACTAAGTTATTTAATTATTGATTAATACTTTCTTACCTAAAACATTATTTGAAAATTAGAGTTTTTGTTGGGAAAACCCGCATTTTCCGAGGAAAAAATTCATCGGAGCAAATCGGGAAAACATATCTCTATGCAGAATTTAATTGCGATGAATTTTTATTTGAGTGTTTTTGTTGTAAAGTTAAAATCTTCGGAGTTATAGAGCAATAATTAAAAAAAAATACGATTTTTCGGCGCCATTTTGTTTATAAAAAAGTAGCACACTATCTGCGGACTTTGCATACCTATATTATTAATATATAGGATCTTATAATTCGATTCCAGCAATAAAATTGCTGGTAAATAACTTTTCCATGAATTTTGCTAATTAGCCCAGAGTAATATGAAATACGTCCACCGACAACAGCCATTTCCTATTTATTAGATTCACTGACCGTAGGTACAAATTTAAGCTTATAATTTTTCGGAAACGAATAGAACTTATATTGACTATTTCTAGTTGTATTTTTACAATAAATAAGAATTCAGTAATAGTAGGCAACCAATTATTCAGCCACGTACTAGGGGTAAATAGCATTTAGGTATTCTTGTAAATTATTATAATTTAAATCTCGAGTAGTTGATAATTAAATTTTTTACTAATTAAAATAAAAAAAGGTCGTAGAAAAAGTATAGTATTCTACTCGCATGTAATGGCTATTACTCACTCTGATGAATTACGACATTCGCACTTCATCATCGTGAGTAATAGCCATCATTACATGCTCGTTGAATAATATACTATTATTATGATACAGGTAGTGAAATCATAATTGCTATATTACAGTATGAGAATAGAAAAAAGTTAATTACACAATAAACAGGAATTTGCAGTTCCATCATTATTATTCCGGACCGGCGATATTAATTCGGCAAATAAACTAATTCAATAGAAAACTACTGGACCAAATTGCCATTGTAGAAAAAGATCATTTATTAAAATAGCCAATACTTACACACATAACATACTAACGCAGTTTTATAGTACCTAGGGGAGATAAAACTAAACAAGACGTTTATTTAGGAGGATTAATCAGTGTGTCAAAGGTGCAAATGAAACGCCCGACTACAGGAGGGGAGAGAGAAAAACAACTTCTATAATGTATCAAGTATAAGGTAATATATTATAAGGTATAAGTATACATATAAGTATAAGGTAATGCATAAGTATAAGGTAATATTTTTGGTACAAAATATAATAGTTGATTCTAAGATGTCTTTTTTTAGTTAGGAGTAGGAAGCTATGAAACCATAGTATGCAAAAAGGCATTCTGTTCTTTGCATAAAGTATCAATAGGGTGTCTCAGATTGCCAAAAATCTGACTCTGGGTAAAAGCGTGGGATGCATTTCAAAAGACCAAACAAAATCAGTGAATCAATAATAGCGCAAATAGAGGAACACATTCGGAGTTTTCCCAGAAGAAAATCTCGTTATAGCAGGGAAGATAATCAGAAAAGGTATTTTTTCTCTCCTGAGTTGAATATTGCAAAAATGCATCGCCTGTACCTTAAAAAATATGAGCCAGAAAAGTATGTTCTCCTAGAAGACGGGAAAGATTTAAAAGTCATTAAGTCACTCGTTACATATCATTTTTATCGCCGGCAATTTAATCTCAATGGTAATCTTAGTTTTGGTCATTCCAGATAAGATATTTGCAAGAAATGCAAATAGCTTCAACAGCACAATTGCCGCAGAAGGCAATACAGAAACTAAAACCCGCCTGGAAACTGAAATGCATTAACACTTACAGAAAGCCGAAATGTATTATACCAAATTACGGGAATATACAAATCTTGCTCGCGAAGATGAATCAGTTGATGTCTTTTGCTTTGATTACCAACAAAACCTGCCACACATTCCTTCAAGAGACGTATTCATTAAAGGTAGTTATGGCAATACAACTTTTGTGTACATTCTGCCAGTGGCGTACTGAGCATGGTTCCGCGGGTTCCGCGGAACCAGGGCCCGGGCCCCGCAAGGGCCCGCTCTAACCAAATTTTTGTTCCTTTTTTTCTAATTTGATGGGGACATTTTGGACTACACAAATACATATATACTAGAAAATGTAACTACTTTTTTATTTTTGTGTAGGTACAATACTTATAAATAAAAACGAAGAATCAGGGCCAATTTTACCACTAGGCCCTTGAGGCCCCTTCCTCAGGCCCGCGTTTTAATGGGGCCCGAACAGATCATCAAGAGAAAATTTTTATTGCAAAAACAAAATAAATTTTTAAAATTATTTCATTTTACGAACAGGAAATGATATACATGAAATGAACAATAAGAGTTATATTCATAAACCATAAACACATTCTTATCGTAAAACTGCAATAAGGGTAGGTAGATTGCCTTGTCGGCATCAATATCAATAAGTAAATTTGTTAGACACCACTCCGAAGGATTAAAAAGAGATAAGATTAATAATAGGTATTTTCACGATTTGTCATAATATTGATTCAAAATGAACTTTTAAATTTAATGGTTAGTTAGATTTTGATGCCGTTTTCTGCTAAGATAAAGTATTCTTTGCCCGTGTTATTTTTCAGTCATGTGATTTTTAAGTTAGTTCAATTAATCTATCCATTAATCATTTAGTGGTTTTATTGAATTTCTTAAAAAACTTATTTTTCTTTACTAAGTAATCGTTTAATTATTATGAGTTACAAACATTTAAATGGCAGTGAAAAACTCCATTAGAGTCCATTAAAATAAATAAAAAATTTCTTTTGAATGAGACATTTGAAATTAAAAATCACACTAAATTTTCTATTTTTTTTTCACACATGTAACTGATTAAATAAACATTAAAGAAGTTTTCAGGGACTTTCGGCCCTCTGCAATAACCTAATATTTCATTCTTAGTTTAAATCTTTTAAAAATACTTATTAGTTTTCTCAGGATTCGAAAAAAATAATGCATTTAAAATGCATTGGAGCCGAAATTTGCGCATATTTTCCCTTAAATGTTGGAGAAAATTGCTTTATCAATTTCTTTTTTAAGAAAATCTCGTCCTTTGATTAAATATATCAACCCCACCGTTATCCAAGGTTTTATTTTTGCTATTTTTTTTATTTAACCTTTTTGTCTCCCTAGGGGTTTGTACACACACCGGCAAAATTAGCCGAACACCTTAAAAATGGGACATGTTTGATGTCTCGAATTTCCTAAACCTGTTGTCCGATTTGAGTGATTCTTTTAGTATGTTATAGCCTTATTATTTAAGAATATTGGTGTAATAATATTGTTGCTAAACAGGTAAATATCAATTTATACCGGGTATAAAAATCATACTGTGTTTTTTTCTTAAAGTTTGGAACATCCTGTGGAATATTCTAGCATTTATAAAATATTGAAATTAAAACTCGATTATAGCCTTAGGCTTTCTTAACATTTTCTTTTTTGACTCATTTCCTTATGTTCGAAAATAAAGTATAAAAGTTATGGGCTTTAACAACTAGCCATGTTTTTCATCAATAAATCCTCATAGTAGGGGGAGGGAATTTGCAGGTACTCGAGCGTTATGGGAATCTATTGGATTGTGAAGATTGGGTGCTAAAACCAAAAAAAAGTTAAGTTTTCCATAAACTGTGGGACATTTTTAATTTAATTTTCCATTTCCACCAATCGTTTTTTCCGATTATAGCGCCATCTGTCCATAATTAAAGAAAATATTGCTAATAAAAGTTGCTTATCTTTACGACAAGAATCCAAACCTGCAATAAAAATTGGGGGCTCCTATTTAAGATAACCCCAAGTAACCCCCAAGTAACCGCTACCCCTCCTCCGTAAGGGGACGTGTTTGGTGCCATTCGATAAATTTTTTGAAAAACATTGAATACGTGTATTTTGCAGTTTTACGATCTGATGTTCATTTTGCTAAATATCGTATTTAAAATTTTTAATTTACTCCCCACCCCTCTCCGTGGGGTGACGTGTTTAGTATTATTCGATAGATTTTCAAAAAAAAATTGAAACCCCCACGTATTTTTTAGTTTTTTGATCTGACGTTTATTTCGCAAAATATTCGCTTTTTTGTGAAACTTTGTGACTCACCCATTTTCTTAGGCCCCGCTCAAATCGTCAGATTTATTAAATATACACTATTTTGCATGTACTTACTTATCGCAATCTGACGATTTCGAGCTTTTCAAAGAATAATTTTTTTTTTCGGTCCCCCCTTAATGAATTCTCCGGTGTTAAGAACCAATATATGGTAGAGGTACATTTAAAGGGTACAAGGTTTCTCCCCATGTGATAATCTGACGCGCTAGAGTAACTGCAAAAATCCCCGCTTGGGCTCCCCTACCATCATTATCTGCTTAGTTTAATAAACAAGCCTAAAGTAATTCAATAGATGTATTACATAAATAAATTAATAAGCGATGTAAGCGATGTCACAATGACGACTTCCCGTGGATTTCAGCTGAACTAGCTTCGAGGGGGGTTTTAATGTCAAACGCTGAGCGCACCTGCATTGTAATATTCAGTATTTATTTTTGCATGTTTTTTTTAGAAATTTGATATACAACTTCGACGAAAAATGTACATCAGATCGAATAACTTTAAAATACACGTATTCAATATTTTTGAAAAATTTATCGAATGGCACCAAACACGAGCCCCCACGAGGGGTGTGGAATTTAATTTAAAATCTTAAATAGGAGCCTTAAATTTTTATTGCAGATTTGGATTCTTTACGTAAAAATAAGCAACTTTTAATCGACATATTTTTTAAAATTATGGATAGATCGCGCCATAATCGGAAAAAAACGATTGTTTCAAATGGAAAATTAAATTAAAAAATGAAAAGTCCCCCACCATATGAAAAACTTAACATTTTTCTGGTTTTAGCACATACTCGTCACAATCCATTAGGTCCCCATAACGCTCGAGTAACTGCAAATTTAGCATACTTTCCTCCCCTACTATGATTTATTGATGAAAAACGTGGATAGTTGTTAACGCACATAACTTTTTTATTATCTCACATAAGTAAATGAATCGAAAAGGAAAATGTTCAGAAAATCTAACTCTACAATTAAGTTTTAATTTTAATATTTTACATATGCTAGAATATTCCACAGGGTGTTCCAACCTTTAAGAAAAAAACACAGTATGATTGGTACACCCGGTATAAAATGATATTTACCTGTCTAGCAACAATATTATCACAACGATATTCTTAAAGAATAAGGCTATAACATACTAAAATAATCTCTCAAATCGGACTACTGGTTTAGGAAATTCGAGACATCAAACATGTCCCATTTTTAAGGTGTTCGGCTAATTTTGCCGGTGTGTGTATGTAAATTATCTAACTTATTTATAAATGTATCATACATAATTGTTCATTTCTTCTTAGTTATTTATACAATGATATAAGTGTTAAAAGTACACGTTTAAGGCACGCATGTGAAAGTTTGCAGAATGAGCGATAGCGAATTCTGCAATTCACATGAGTGCCTTAAAAATGTACTTTTTAACACGCATATCATACAATATTTTTTCTACAAACGTAATTACAGGACAATATCTACAAAAACTTTTACTTGAACTTGACTGACATTCCATTTTTATATTTTTTTGACATTACATCAAAATTGTCTATACGGTCAATACGAATTGCAGTGCCTTAAAAATATTTTAAAGCACTAGTGCCTTAAAGTAGCATTTTTAACGCACGCATGGAGTGCTAAAAATTGCATTTTTAACACGTTTGTAGAAAAAAGTTGTTTTAGTTTTACGATATTAAGGTTTTTAATTATGACTGGAAATTTAGATGTAGAAAATTTTTTAGTTTCATTATTTTTTATAAAAACAGCTAGAGTAAAGTGATCAGTCATGTCAGTATGAAAAACGATAGGATTAATATTAATTTACTGTTTTAAATTAGTTTGAGTTTTTATAAATATACGATGATGTTCATTAAAAACTTTTGATATACATACAATGTGTGTTTTATTGGGCGGGGTCCCGCATCCCAACTGGAACTAGGGCCCGCGGATCTATCGGTACGCTACTGCGTTCTGCCAAGAAAAGAGAGGCTGCTTTTTATTTGTAGGTACGATGAGCTCACTGCCAAAAAAGATTGTAACGAAGTGGTAAGTTATTTACATCATTCTTTAACAAACTTTGTCCCGGAAACGGTTACACCCTCTATATGTCCCTCTATATATTTTCGGACTACTGTTTTGCCCAAAACAAAAATCACACCATAGTGTAGTTCTTTCATATATTCATGAATACGCTTTCAATAGTAATATTCAGAGACGAAGACGAAGACGAAGACGAAATAGTTTTCAATCCTAATAGTAAATTATTAATATTGAAAATATTAAAAATATTACTAAAAGATTTTTAAATTGAAAACTTATTGGTACACTTGGTAAAAGTGAAAATGGTATAAATTTTTATTTTAATATTCAGCAATTTATAGATCAGTTTCCAGAACCTGGTCACAGCTTTCTATCACGCGACCACTGCTTTGGTTTAATTGAAAAAGGAAAACGAAAAAAAGAAATAGTATACTTGTCTTCTGAATGGAGAAAATTATTAGTCAAGACAACATCAAAGCAGTTTCGCGTAATAGACGTTACCCAGGATATGATCATCGATTTTCAAATACGTTTAAACCTATTTTTTAAAAAGTCATAAGTAACCAACAAAAAGAAAGATTTCCCATCTCCAATTATTGTCTTTTCAAATATGAAAGTAAAAGCATAATACAGTGTAGTGTTACAGCAGGTCTGACGCTATTTTCATCATCTGTCATCAAAAAACCTAACGCAGTTTTAGTTTGGCCAAGCACTAAACTTTACAACACATTTCCACTTAAAATAAATCCCAAAAAATAGTAAATGTGATGTATTTGGCAGATAAATACGTAGCTCCAATATAGATCAATCAAGTTAGTAAAAATAAGCCTTTTTTCGACATAACTGAAAGGACGAGGTTTGACAGTTGAAATGTATACTATGAGATATTACAAAAAGACTACCATCTTGGGATTCATGAATTTTTTTGTGGGAACAATTTTTAAATAAACAATCAAAACGTCAAACTTAGTTTTCTACTCATCATTTAAAAACTTGTTTATTTAGAGATTTTACGTCCACAGGTAACTTTTTCAGAAAAAAAAAGATCCATCGAATGAGATACGCTAAATGAAAATCGGTTAACAAATAAATAAAAAAGTTATTGCAAAACGGATGACAAAATCGCTGTTTTTGAATATTGTTAATAACAATAATTGTTATTATATTTATTATGAATATTGTTAATAAAATTATTTTATTGTTTACTAAAATTTGTTTAAATGTACCTAAACTTGAGGGTATTATGGTGTTTGAATGGTCTGCAAAAAATAGTCCAGATATGTTACATAGTTTTTGCGAAATTGAATTTGTTTATAATTTTTTTTGAAAAGCAAGCTAATTGCTGTGGCTGGTCCAGTTTATTTGGCTGAATGGATCTCAATAATCAGGGGCTTATTTCCTTCGTTAATGTAGATATTAATACCCTATAAAAAAAAGTAAAAAAAAATAAATTCATGTAAACAAAATTATTTGTTAATAAATACCTCGCACGTTTTAGGCTTATAAACAATTACAATAACTCCGTAGAAATTAAATCAAATTAAATGGAAATAAAAAATACGGAAAGCTGGTTAAAATATAAAACATTTAGAAAAAAAAAATAAATGTCCTACGACTCATGGGGGCTGAGATGGTCCCTTTTTTTAATCACTGTTACGTTAATTAACAACATGAAGAGCTGAAATTAACGAATCTTTTATAAGAAAAGTCAAAGTTTTTAACGAAATTTAGGAAGAAAAAAATATTAAAAATTGTTTAAACAGAAGTGTTATAAACAAAGAGTATTTTGCGTTCCGAGTAAAAAATAGTGGGCGTAGCCGAATGAGAATAAATTCGCGTGCTACTACACTAACAGCCGGGATAGGTGAAATTTGCTAATCATTTTAGGCACGATAAGAACTATAACTTAAATTGTAGAACCTACAGAAAACGTATGAACACTGTGTCCTCACTTTTTAGTGGCACATGCGTCGACAGTGGCGCATCAAACTTTCCACTTATGGACGGGTAAATTAATTAAAAGGTACCCTCCCTCATTAACAGAATTAACTTTTTTTATGTTTTTTAAGTTCTATGCGATTTACAAACAAGACTCAGCGTAATTTTAACCCACCACCGCGGTCCCCCTTCCACCACGATCAAAAACTTCATTTTTCGTTTTTATTTTTTTAGGTGGGATGCAATCAATTTTTTAATTTCAAAAAATTCACAGGCGTAGTTGAGGCTTTTACAAAACATGTCTATTTTTTATGGACTCGTAGGCTCGTAGGTTAAGTGTACATAACCTCAATTTTTTTTATTTTCCTTTCAGAAGAAAACGTATAATTTTTTTAGGGATGACTGCAAGTCTATTTTCTTTAATCTTATATCTTTTATCAAACACTACGTTTCTAATTTTTTTCCGATTTTTCCGTAAGGTTCGTCATCTTCAAAAATCCAAAAATTTGTTTCTAGAAGGTTTTTGTTGGTTCGAACGTGTTTCTCCCATTTTTAAATATTCTAAGGGACTCAGTTACTTCAATTTTCGTACAACCTATAAAAAACATTGATTTGATCTATTTTATAAAACTTTGACTTTTTTTTTATAAAAGATTGATTTCAGCTCTTAACGTTGTTAATTAACGTAACAGTGTATTAATTTTAAAAGGGGCCATCTCAACCCCCAAGGCTCGTAGAACCTTTATGTTTTTTGTAAGTGTTGTATTTTAACCAGCTTTCCGTATTTTTTTATTGCCATTTAGTTTTATCTAATTTCTACGGAGTTATTGTAATTATTTATAAGCTTAAAAAGTGTTATTTTTTATCAAATAATTTTGTGTACATAAATGTAATTTTTTTTACTTTTTTTTTCATAGGTTATTAGTACCTATACATCTGAACGAAGGAAATAAGCCCCTGATTATTGAGATCCATTCAGCCAAATTAACTGGACCAGCCTCAGAAATTAGCTCGTTTTTCAAAAAATTTTATAAACAAATTCAATTTCGCAAAAACTACTTAACAGATCTGGACCATTTTTTGCGCACCATTCAAACACCATAATACCCTCAAATTTAGGTAGGTACATTTAAACAAATTTTAGTAAACAATTAAATTGTTATTAACAATTGTTGTCCGTTGTCCCCATTGTTTTTTATCCTGGCCTTAGAATATGTCATGCGAAAAATTTATCCCAAAATCAAACCAGACATAACTGCTCGGGGAGCAAAAATCATACTCGTCTTTGCCGATGACGTAGACGCAGTAGCACAATCAACATTAGAAATTAAGGATATTTTCTCGAGCTTTGAAGAAGCTGCATTAAACATCGGTATAAAATTAAATAAACACAAAACAAAATACATGGTCGTCTCAAAACAAGAACGACGGCGAATAAGGCAAAATATTACTATAAACGATCATAACTTCGAAGTGGTTAAAGAATTTAAATATCTAGGAGCAACAATCACAAATGACAACAAATTAGAGCGAGAAGTTAAAACGCGAATAATGGCAGGAAACAGATCTTTCTTTGCAATGAAACACCTAATGAAGTCAAAACTTTTTCACGAGGTACAAAAATCCAGATATATAAGACCATAATACGACCAGCAGTCGCGTATGGAAGCAAAACATGGACGCTAACAAAAAGAGAAGAGAATACATTGCTGGTATGGGAACGTAAAATCCTTCGAATGATATATGGCCCTTGCAGAAACAGCGTGACAAACGAATGGAGGCGCAGATACAATAACGAGCTAGAGTCTCTATTCGGAAAAGAAAATCTAGTCAGATATATAAAGGCTAATAGACTCAGATGGCAGGGCATGTGATACGCAGTAACGACAATCGCCTTATAAACAATGTGTTCTGGGAAAGGCCAGATGGAAGAAGGTCTGTTGGGCGGCCTAGAAAAAGGTGGAAAGATGCAGTCCAAGAAGATCTAGAGAAAATGGGAGTGCGACAATGGGAATTAGTGGCACAGGACCGACAAACATGGAAGGCAATAGTAAACGTGGCAAAGACTCACGAAGAGTTGTAGCGCCATTGATGATGATGATGAATAGTAGCGCCATTGATGATGATGATGATGAATATTTGGTACATTTCAACAAATTTTAATAAACAATAAACTTGTTATTGACACTATTCAAAACAGCGATTTTGTCGCCCGTTTTGCAATAACTTTTTTGTTTATTAACCGATTTTCATTTAGCGTATACCATTCGATGTATGTTTTTTTTTCTGAAAAAATTACCTATGAACGTCAAATCTCTAAATAAAGAAGTTTTTAAGTTAGGGGCAAAAAACTAAGTTTGACGTTGTGATTGTTTATTTGGAAATTGTTCCACTAAAAAATTGATGAATCCGAAGATGGTAGTTTTTTTTTGTAATATCTCATACTACACATTTCAACTGTCAAACCCCGTCATTTCAGTTATGTCGAGTAAAAACTAACTTGATTGGCCTAATATATAACTGGTACTACAAACAAATATGAGTCACAAATAATCAAGATGATCCAGAAGAACAACAAGAAGAAGAACTGGACAGTGACAGTGGCGAAGTTGAAACTGAAGATTTCTAGTTTTATACATATATTATGTTGATCAGTTTACTTTGCTGAAAAATTATTTATTTATTTTTCCTCACATTATTTGTTATTTTTCCTGTGGTCTCTATTATTTTTCTTGTCTTTTATAGTTTCTTTGAGTTAAAAAATAAAGTTATGTTTTTTATTTTATGATAAATAAATGCTGAACGCAATAATGTTGCTTTATTAGTGGTCCTTTTTTTAGATTTTGTGCAAAAAACAGTCAACTCCAAAACTTTTATTTTTTTTGTCGAAGTCTCAAAACAATATTTTGTTATCATTTTCCAATACCAATACTTAATTGGTATTTTTTTGACAAAAAATTCCTACAAATATCAATATTAGAAAGTGTTTATTGATTTTCCACAAACTATAAAAAATGGTGTTGACTTGTTTTTGCACCCAACGCTTCATTTGTTAATTAATATGTAATAACATCCTGTTTAAAATTTGAGAAATTCTACGAAAATTAATAAATATTAATATTATTAATATATTTGAAAAAATATGCAGTTGTATTGCAAAAATCAAGAAGTGATTTTATTGAAGAATTTAATAATAATTATAAATAATCACGTTATTTTTTTGGATTAAAAATGTATTGACCGCTTTTGTGGATATTCTTCTAACACAGATTTCTCTAATATGAGACGTCTCATTGGTGTAGGTCACTAGTTCTACCAGCCATGTAGATTTGAGGTTGTTGCTGGTAGATGGCACTGCATGGTTGAAATTAACATTTAAATGTAAGATAATATTTTATTTTTACCTTTGAATTTTTAATAGGTCTATAATAAACTTATTATTTATTATAAATTTTACATTTATTATAAATCTTACATTTATTATAAATCTTACATTTATTTATTATAAATCTTACGTCTGTACCGGGAGCATATCGCACCCTCAGTGCAAGACTGCAGTAAGTCAAAATAAGTAAGTTTAGAGATAAAGACGATTTTGTTTATTTTCGTGCTAATATCGGTGAAATAAGACACAAGTTTTAAGAAAAATTAACATTTGATTATGATTTTGCATGCTTTTCAGCCTATATTACATTAACCAAAAATAGAAATTTAAATAAAATAAAATTAATGCAAAAAAAATTAGGAATTTCAAAGTTACAACACTTTTGCACGGAAAAAATTGTTAATCACTACAAATTTAGTATTAGAATTTCAAAGTTATAACAGTTTTGCACGAAGAAAATTGTAAAAAGTGTAGACACATTTTATTTTACAGTAAAACCTGTGTTACCGGCCACCTGCCAACATCGGCCACCTGTACTAACGGCCAGTTTAAAAATTCCCCAAACCAATTATGTATATCTAAACTACAAAAACTGGCAATACCGGCCACCTTTCTATATCGGCCAATAGTTCTTTCATTTTTAGTGGCCGTTGCTGACAGGTTTTACCGTAGTTGTTGTCCTCTTCTCGTACATCATATTGTGCCAAAATATTTTTATAAAAACTATGGTGGGCTTCTGGTATCATACCCGAATGGCATAAGTATACCAAATCTTTCTTTTTGACCATTTGAATTTTTGGCGGTTCTTTGGCAAGTTTTCTGAGAATAGACATTTTTGACCTCTCAGTATTGTCAATACACAAGTTTTAAGATAACTGTTTTTCCTTTCATGAGAAAAAATACTTTTTGGTCGTAAACAATTAGTCTTAATTTATGTGGTTTTAATCCAATCTAACAAATAAATGGTCAAACGACATAGCACACATCTTATGGAAAATAAATATAATATCACACAAAGGACATAAAATTTACATGAATAGATTGGTCTCGAAAATATTTGTTTATTGTGTCAGCCGTTAATGGATTACGTAGACACGCTGTATATTAAAATTAAACACCACGGATATAGATATTAAAATAACAAATATCTTACTTTTTTCATTGCTTGTTATTGCTTGTTATCGAATCCGTTGCAATGTTCCGTGCAAAACTGTTGTAACTCTGTTACATTAGAGTTACAACAGTTTTGCACGGAACTTATGTTCAAAAACGCAAAATAGTTAAACTGTTGTTGTTGTAATATTTAGCCCATTAAGCATTTGAAAGTTACTAAAGTTTTACAGGGGATAGATATGCATGTTTACAATCGAATTCCATGATTACTTCATTTTCATAAAATTTTGAGTTACTGCAGTCTTGCACTGAGGGTGCGATATTTACAGATGTTATTTATAGTATCATGGATGCTACCATGATATGGGTAGCATTATATTGATGTAGTATAGTATTGTTATTACTACTGTTATTATACTGTTATTTATAGTATCATGGATGCTACTATTATAATTATAATGTCATATTAACTAATTATTATTATAATGTCAGAAATGATTTATTTGAAATGTCACTTCTAAATATTTAAATTGTAAAAATTATGGCAAAAATGGATAAAACACCTTCAAAATATCATGAAAATTCTCATAGAAAACGAAGTCCCGCCAGAAGAATCCCATTGAAGTTTTCGCAATCCTTTGTTGAATTTGATTAGAGATTTTTGTAGGTCCGACAAACAAAATTTAACGTTAAATGAATTATTGAGAAGAGGAGCCCAAATTTAAAGACAGATGAGCGAACAAGAATGAACAAGACTGTATTCGATTCCTTTTTGTTAAGATAAATTCATGTTGTTTTATAATCTAAATTTAACCCTCACGAACAAGTTGTAGTCCATGTGACTAATAACTTCAGTGCGAAACTGGGTTTATTTATTATGTACTAGGTTGCTGCAAATAAACTCTATTATTATTATATTATTATTATTATTACTATACTACGGTACCAGGGTGCTGAAATCGGTTAGCCTTTGATATTATACTATTACACTACAAACCCTCATTGATTTCGGCACCTATTAAATTATAAGACATCTATTAAATTGGGGTGCCTAAGTTTGTATTGCAATTAATATTATTGTTTATATTTGAATTTATTGCTTGAAAAACAGGAATAGAAATGTCGTTTCTTTTCTGAAAAAGTCTTTGACAGAGCCAATTAGCCAGACTTGTTTGTGATTTATTGCAGATTCATAGTCATACCTACATTTCTTATTTCATAACATAAGTACTACAATATTATTTTTATAGAGACATAAGTACATTGTGTTGCTTTACTTTTATTTTTTTCTTATAGAAATGTCGAAATTTTTAATAGAAATGTCTAAACTGCAATAAACCTAGCATTTGACCCTTAGTGTAGGAAACAGAGGTTGAACCTTGCAAAATGGACACAAGTCCGGTTTTATTTTTTTTCTGGTATATCAAGGGGTGCTTATTATAAGACTAACTTTTTCTGAAATAATTTCGCCCCGGAACCCCCCTTTTCACCCCTTTCAAGGGAGTAATTTGTGGTTTTTGCGGAACGTAGCCCTTCCTGTACCTTTTACAAAAAATTTCTTTTATAGAAATATAAAGAGGACTATATTTTCTACAATTTATTTTGAACAGCATAATGTCTATCATCCACCGTTTAGCGGGGGTAGCGCCCCAAAGTTGACAAGTTTTTAAAAAAGATGTTTTTAAAAAAAATATATTTTTCCCTAACCGTAACGGAAATTAAGAAGCAATCTAACCGCAATTATTCACAAATAATTGATTGATTTTTTGGTATAGGCTTCACTTAAGGGTAATTGCCCTTTTTTTAATTACAGGATGTTACATTTTAAAAAACCCCTTTTTATACCATCTGAACCGTTTATGCTAGAGTTTAAAGACTTTCAGCGATTACCCATGTACTGGTGCTATTTACAAATTTGTATAATTAACCCCCATTTTTTCCCCGGAACCACCCCCAAAAAAAGAAGAATTAATAAATAAAGTGATTTTCTTGGAATCCTTCGCACACAATGCCCTTTATTAATATGCTTCATATATCATTTTATGCACGTTATTATTACCCATGTATGGACACCAAAAGCGATTTCCTAGTGCAACCCCTGCAGCCAAAAAAAAAATAAATAAAATGGGGGTTGAAATTTTTTTTGTTTTTTGTTTTTTGATCCATATGGGCATATGCTTCATCAATAGTGCTTTTTAAAAATATATATATGGTTATTGCAACATCCCTGCGGAAACCACCCCTATCCATGAAAATATACTGCAAAAACTACCCCTATCCCTTGGCGAGGATGTTTTTACGATTTTCTCATTACCTATGCATTTTTTTTAAATAAAACTTATACAAGATTAAAGACCACTATTTACTCTAAAAATTAGGTCCTATTCATTTTTTTCGTATAAGCAACCGTTACGGCACAGTGGCGCCGTAAACCTCATATATGCTTTGGCGGGCTCCAGTTTTTGTTTTTTTTTCGTCATCGTCAGAAAAAAATTTTCAACCCCCCATTTTATTTATTTTTTTTGGCTACAGGGGTTGCCCTAGGAAATCGCTTTTGGTGTCCATGCATGGGTAATAATAACGTGCACAAAATGATGTATGAAGCCTATTAATAAAGGGCATTGTGTGTGAAGGATTCCCAGAAAATCACTTTATTTATTAATTTTTCTTTTTTTTTTTTGGGTGGTTCCAGGGAAAAAATGGGGGTGAATTATACAAATTTGTAAATAGCACCAGTACATGGGTAATCGCTGAAAGTCTTTTTACTCTAGCATAAACGGTTCAGATGGTATAAAAAGGGGTTTTTTAAAATGTAACACCCTGTAATTAAAAAATGGGCAATTATCCTTAAGTGAAACCTATACCAAAAAATCAATCAATTATTTGTGAATAATTGCAGTAGAATCTCTGCTTCATTTCCGTTACAGTTAGGGAAAAATATATATTTCTTTACAACATCTTTTTTTAAAACTTGTCAACTTTGGGGCGCCACCCCCGCTAAACGGTGGATGATAGACATATACTGTTGGAAATAAATCGTAGAAAATATAGTCCTCTTCATATTTCTATAAAAGAAATTTTTTGTAAGAGGTACAGGAAGGGCTACGTATGTGCCTCCTAGCGGCGGGATACGGGCAACAATACATTGGCTTATAGGGCAGTCCTTACAGTAGGGATCCTGGCCTATACAGAAAAATGCAGGCGGGTGTGGGGTAATACTGCACTTTGGTTGCATTGGTGGTGTATTGGCTAAACGTGCAGGGCAGGGTATGGTGCTGATAGAAAAGGCATTCAGGCATCAAATATCCAAAAATCTTTTCAGGCCATAATAATGAAAAGACCTTCTCCAAACGCAGTAAAAACTTATACTGAAATGATGGCATCTCCTGAGGTAAAATGTTCCGGAAGTAAAATGAGCCTCCGTTCGGATCTCCGGGTGAGGACTATCTCAGGGGGAACACCATTGCAGGTTAGAAAAATCAGGATAGGGTCTTGGAATCTTGGTAGTCTTACAGGTAAGAGTCTGGAGTTAGTGGATGCGCTCAAACGAAGAAGAGTTCAAATTGCTTGTATTCAAGAAACTAGGTGGAAAGGACAAAGGGCGAAAGAACTAGGTGAAGGATACAAATTGTGGTATGTAGGGAGTAGTAACACTAGAAATGGAGTTGGTATAATTGCTGATAGTGAAATGAAAGGTAACGTAGTAGAAGTTGTAAGAACGAGTGATAGAATGATGTCAGTGAAATTCGTAATTGATAAAGAGGTATTGAATGTTGTTTGTGTGTATGCTCCCCAAACAGGTCTGGGTGAGAATGAAAGAAGAGCTTTCTATGATCAATTAGGAGACGTACTGAGTGATATTCCAGCAGAGGAGAAAGTTATAATAGGAGGTGATTTCAATGCACATGTGGGCCAAACCAAGACAGGATATGAAACAATACATGGGGGATTAGGCTTTGGAACTAGAAATGAAGCTGGAGATGACATGCTTGAATTAGCAACAGCATTGGATATGGCGATTGTTAACACATTCTTTAAAAAGAGAGAAACTCAACTTATTACCTACAAAAGTGGACAACATCAATCCCAAATAGACTACTTCATGATAAGGAAAGAAGACATACGTGAATGCAAGGACTGCAAGGTAATAGTGAGTGAGACAGTAAGCCAACAACATAAGCTGCTTGTTCTGGACATCGAAGTAAAAAGCGAAACTAAACAAAAATATCGGAGAGGACCACAAAAAATCAAATGGTGGCTGCTGAAAGATGAGAAAGAAGGTCTATTCAGGAGAAGAATAGCAGAAGAAATATGTTGGAACATGAAAGGAAGCCCTAATACAATTTGGAGAAAAATGGCCAGTAGTATTAGAGAGACTGCTATTGAAATACTTGGGAAAACGTCAGGAAAAAAGTTTGAGGATAAAGAGACTTGGTGGTGGTCAAACGAAGTACAAGGAAAAATAAAAGAGAAGAGAAAATTATATAAAAAGTGGCAAGAAACCAGATCCGACACAGATCTTCAAAACTATATGGTGGCGAAAAAGGAAGCGAAAGTAGCAGTAGCAAAAGCCAAAGCAGAAGCGTATTCAAACCTATATGATCAACTTGATACCAGGGAAGGCGAAACGAAGATATATAAAATAGCCAAACAGAGAGCAAGGAAAGCAAAAGATTTTAATCAGATTAGATGGATCCGAGATGAAAATAATAAAATACTAGTTCACGAAAGGGAAGTCAAAAAGAGATGGAGAAAGTACTTTGACAGCTTATTAAATGAAGAATTTGACAGACAGCCTGTAGAGTCAACGGAGACAGTAGCAGCAATGGTCACCAAAATAACCAACGAGGAAGTGGCTCAAGCGCTTCAAAAAATAAAGAAAGGAAAAGCGGTAGGACCAGATGATATTCCTGGGGAAGTATGGAGAGCATTGGGAGAGACAGGAACAAGGTGGCTAGCAGGTCTATTTAATAGAATTATGGAAGTCGGACAAATGCCAGACGAATGGAGAAGCAGTATACTGGTACCTGTTTACAAAAACAAGGGAGATATACAACAATGTACAAACTACAGGGCTATAAAACTGCTTAGCCACACCATGAAAATATGGGAAAGAGTAATTGACAGACGGATACGTGAAGAGACCGAAATATCCGAGAATCAATTTGGCTTTATGCAGGGTAGATCAACAATAGATGCAATTTTCATTATAAGGCAGTTGATGGAAAAATACAGGAGTAAAGAAACAAACGCTCATATGGTATTCATTGATCTTGAGAAAGCATATGATAGAGTTCCTCGAGAGATTCTGTGGTGGGCACTCAATAAGAAAGGAGTCCCTGGTGAATATGTAAAGATTGTGAGGGATATGTATGAGGGAGTAACGACTAGTGTTAGGACAGGTGTGGGAGAGACTGATAAATTTCATGTGAAAGTAGGATTGCACCAAGGCTCTGTGCTTAGTCCGTATTTATTCTCATTAGTTTTGGACCAGATAACAGCGAAACTACAGGGTAACATTCCATGGTGCTTAATGTATGCTGATGATGTCGTGTTAGTAGGAAATAGTGAAAGAGACTTAGAACAAAAACTGGAACAGTGGAGACAAGCTCTGGAGGAAAAAGGTTTAAAACTTAGTAGGACAAAAACAGAGTATTTGGAATGTTCATTTAAAGATGGAGCTACTACAAATAAAATGGTATCTTTGGATGGTGAAATGATTGTGAAAAGCAATAGGTTTAAGTACCTAGGATCGGTATTACAGAGTAATGGAGAAATAGATGGAGATGCATGCAGTAGAATTAGGGCTGGATGGATGAAGTGGAAAGAAGCGAGTGGTGTGTTGTGTGACAGAAAAATTCCAATGAAGCTGAAGGGAAAATTCTATAAAACAGCCATAAGACCGGCTATGATGTACGGAACTGAATGTTGGGCAGTGAAAAAGAAAGAGGAACAACGAATGCATGTGGCGGAAATGAGAATGCTTAGATGGATGAGTGGAGTGACAAAGAAGGATAAAATTAGAAATGAGTATATTAGGGGAAGTCTAGGTGTGGCACCAATTGATGCCAAAATGAGAGAGCATAGGTTAAGATGGTTCGGTCATGTTCAACGTCGAGACGTTAATCACCCAATACGAAGAATAGCTGAAGTGCAGATTCCTGGAAGGAGTAGGAGAGGAAGACCAAAGAAGACCTGGGGGGAGGCGATAAGGCAGGACATGTTGGTAAAGGGGATTAACATTGATATGACCCAAGACAGAATTGTGTGGAGAAATGCAATTAGGGAAGCCGACCCCGCATAGGGATAAGGCAAAGAGAATGATGAGGTACAGGAAGGGCTACGTTCCGCAAAAACCACAAATTACCCCTTTTAAAGGGGTGAAAAGGGGGGTTCCGGGGCGAATTTTTTTCAGAAAAAGTTAGTCTTATAATAAGCACCCCTTGATATACCAGAAAAAAAAAAATAAAACCGGACTTGTGTCCATTTTGCAAGGTTCAACCTTTGTTTCCTACACTACCTAACCCGAGAAACAAATAAAACAAAAATTATAAAAAAACGCCATTGAATAAAAAAGAAATAAATATTTTTTATTTTTATTTATTTATAGGTACAGATATAATTACTCGTATACAGTGAGTCCATAAAGTATCGCATACATTCATTAATAGCTAAATAAACAACATTATTAGAAATTACCGAAACAGGTCAACTTTTGATATTAATTTATGATATTTGGCATATTATATCATACTAGTGACGTCATCCGTCTGGATGTGATGACGTAATCGCTGATTTTTTAAAGGAGAATAGGGGTCGTGTGCTAGCTCATTTGAAATGAAATTCAATTCTCTATTCAATAATATAAACATCTACATAATTATTTATACAGGGTGTCCAATTTTTTTTTATATTAAATTAATTGACACAAAAAGACGAATGTGCGTAATTTATGTAATTCAAAATACATTTTACTGCTGTCGTAAAACAGAAATAAAATTTTTATTTGGCAAATGAACAATGCTTTTCGCTTAAACTAAATGTTCACACTGTCAAGAGGCAGATGGGTGGCAGCTTAAACATTGAATTTAAGCAAAAAGTAATGTTTATATTTGAAATATATATTTTATTTCGGTTTTCTGACAGCAGTAAAATGTATTTTGAATTAAATAAACTACGCAAAGTCTTCTTTTTGTGTCAATCAATTTAATTAAAAAAAAATTTTGGACACCCTGCATAAATAATTATGTTAATGTTTATATTACTGAATATAGAATTGAATTGCTTTTCAAATGAGCTATCACACGATCCCTATTTTCATTAAAAAATCATCGATTACGTCATTTCGTCCAGACGGATGACGTTACTAGTATTATATAATGCCAAAAAATCATAAATTAGAGTAAAAAATCGACCTGTTTCGGTAATTTTTAATAATGTTCTTTATTTAGCTAGTAATGGATTTATGCGTTACTATTTGGACGCACTGTATACGAGTAATTATATCTGTACTTATTAAAATATTATCTCTATCTGTATTAAACAAATAAAAATACAAAACATTTATTCATTTTTATTCATTGGCGTTTTTTATAATTTTTGTTTTATTTGTTTCTTGGGTAAGGTAAAAAAAAACATTCTTAAATATGCTCGGTTTATTGCAGTTTCGACATTTCTATTAATGGTAGGGGAGCCCAAGCGGGGATTTTTGCAGTTACTCGAGCGCGTCAGATTATCATATGGGGAGAAACCTGGTACCCTGTAGATGCACCTCTACCATATATTGGCTCTTAACACAGGGGAGTTCGTTAAGGGGGGCCCGAAAAAAAAATCTATGCTTAAAAAAACTCGAAATTGTCAGATTAAGATAAGGTAAGTTAAGTACATGCAAAAGAGTGTATATTTCAAAAATCTGACGATTTGAGCCGGGCGTAAGGAAATGGGCGAGTCCCAAAGTTTCACAAGATAAAAGCGAATATTTCGCGAAATGATTAACAGATCGAAAAACTAAAAAATATGGGCTCAATATTTTTTAAAAATCTATCGAATGATACCAAACACGTAAATTTAATATTTTAAATACGAATCCCACGATATTTCGCGAAATGAACATCAGATCGAAAAACTGTAAAATACACTTGTTCAATATTTTTAAAAAATCTATCGAATGGCACCAAACACGACCCCCCACGGAGGTGGGGTGGGGGGTTACTTTAAAATCTTAAATGGGAACCCTCATTTTTTATTACAGATTTGGATTCCTTACGTAAAAATAAGTAACTTTTATTCGAAAATTTTTTCGAATTATGGATAGATGGCGTTATAATCGGAAAAAACGATTGTTGAAAGTGGAAAATTAAATTTAAAAATGGCAAGCGCCCACTAAAATGGAAAACTTTACTTAACTTTTTTTGGTTTTAGGATCTACTCTTCACAACCCAATAGGTCCCCAAAGCGCTCGAGTGACTGCATATTTAGCATACTTTGCTCCCCTACCATAATGTTTTTTAAGCAATAAACTGAAATATACCCTATTCCACGAACATACGACTCTCTTGGATTATCTCCACAACTAATATTTTACTGTGAAAAATATGAAGACCGAAAGTAAATTGAAAATTACATTATTGTTTATTGGAATAATTATTAGAGCCATTTACTTTCGTACTTCTTATGTTGTACACTAAAATATTCGTTGTCGCGATAATTCAAGAGAATCGTATATTCGTGTAATGACTCATATACAATACTTACAATAAGTAATATTATTTGCAATAAAAACTTGGCACCACAATTTAATAGATGTCTTATCATTTAATAGGTACCTAAATCAATGAGGGTTTGTAGCGTAATAGTGTATATCAAAGGCTAACCGATTTCAGCACTCTGGTGCCGTAGTATAGGAGCATCTGTAAATATGCGTACCCCCCTATGTAAGGAAAAAACGGAACGTTGATATCGCAAACCATTCCAGTGCGAAATATTCCAGTTGCGACTTTTAACTGTTCTGATCACCTTCGTAACTTTTCTCATCCTCTGCAAACGAACTCTATCTACCCAACTTATTCATAGGATTCTCCGATACAACTGTACCTATTTCAAAGACTCAGTTTTTTGAGACGGGTAGCCGTAAAAGTCCAACCTTCGACACCATATAAGGCAATATAGAACACATAACATCTTACTACTATTATTTTTAGTCTCAATGTGCTATTATTTCTGAGTAATACTATCTTCGTCTTAAAAAATGCAGCTCTGGCCTTCTCTGTACGTATTCTTATCTCTTTGCTGATCTCCCAGTTCTTATTTAGATTACAACCAAAGCAAGTGACAATGTTGGTTCTCCCCAGTTCTTATCCATAAGCTGTTATCTGTCTGTGCTTCTTGTCCCTATTGTTCTTCTGAGTTACTTCATGTTTGCTGTTTGTATCCTGCTCGGTTTACTGTAAAGAGGCCGAAATCATTAGACCGAAAGCAGTACACCGAACTCATTAGACCGAAAAGCACTTTACCGAAACCTCACTAGACCGAACAGTATAAGACCGAAAAGCAGGAGATCGAAAAGCATTAGGTACATAATACAGGGTGTTCAAACAAGATTGTTATCTGAGCAAGGGTAACATCAACCTCCTTTCACCCTTTATTTAGACTGACAGCACAAAGTACTGGCGAGTTTAGAGCTTTTTGCGAGTTTTTTGCTTTGTTTTTTGTTTATTATTTTCTTTTTCTTTTTACTTGTCGCAGTAAAAGAGATAAGACAAATGTAATTACAACTAAACGTTATTTGAATGGTTATTAGAAACAGTTTAAATGGTGTTAACGTTACTCTACCCTTAATTTATTTTCACCTTCACTAATTTGTTTAATGTATGAAAATTATTTCATATCAAACTGTAAAGAGTAATAACTTACACAGTCTATGTATATGTAACATAAAACAAAAAAAAAATACAATAAGCAAAAAGACAGATATACAAAATCTTAGCAAAATTTACTGCAATACTTTTTAATTTATGTACCATTTCGGTATACTGCTCTTCGGTCTAGTGAGGTTTCGGTAAAGTGCTTTTCGGTCCAATGAGTTCGGTCTACTGCTTTCGGTCTAATGATTTAGGTCTAATTATCGTGTTGTAACAGTCCCACACGTAATAGAAAATAAAAGCCTAAACGGTGGTGTTATTTGTATAACAGGAAAAGGGAATAGAACTTTGACAAGATGTTGATATGTCATATATGGGAACAGTAGCGTACTGATAGATCCGCGGGCCCTGGTTCCAGTTGGGGGCCCCCCGCCCAATAAAAACACACATTGTATATTAAAAGTTTTTAATAAACATTAAATATAAATCATCATATATGTATAAAAACTCAAGCTAATTTAAAACAGTAAACTAATATTAATCCTATCGTTTTTCATACTGACATAGTTGATCACTTTACTCTAGCCGTTTTTATAAGTAATGAAAATCAAAAATTTTCTACATCTATAAATATTTACATTGCATATATTTACATTGCATATATTTATAATTACATACAAACCTCTAGGGAGATAAAACGCTTGTGTTTATATCTAATCAAACGACGAGATTTTCTTAAAAAAAATTAATAAAGCAGCTTTCGCCAACACTTAAATGAATAGGCGCAAATTTGGGCTCCAATGCATTTGAAAGGCATTAATTTTTTTTAGAATCCTGAGAAAAGTAATAAGTATTTTAAAAAAATTTAAACGCAGAATGAAAGATTACGTTATTACCGAGGGCCTAAAGCCCTGAAAACTTCTATTATGTTTATTTTAATAAGTTACAGGGGTGAAAAAAGAGAAAATTTAGTGTGATTTTTAATTTCAAATATCTCATTCAAAACAAAATTTTTATTTAATCTAAGGGACTTTCGGTCCTCGGTAATAATATTATAGTCTTTCATTCTACGTTTAAATTTTTCAAAAACTTTTATTAGTTTTTTCAGGATTCGAAATAAATTGACACCATGTCTGTGGTGATATTTTCCAAATCGAACATTCGCTATCTTCGAATGTGGTAACAAACAAGGTTACTAAAAAATATTTGACACTGATACGGCTTTAGGAATATTTTGAGTTGTTTATTAAACAATATTGATAGTGTATTTGATACATAATGGATTTAAGACGTGAAATTAATAGTTATTTATTTTTTATTATTTATGGAAGATCTAATCAGAGAATACACCAGGATATATTCCGTGATCCAAGTATTTTGTTGTCAAAGATGTTCAAAATTTATCTAAGGGTTTCATAGTAACAATATATTATTAAAAAATCACTTTTACTCTTATCTCGATTATAAGTTTTTATTGTATAGTATATAAATTACTATAACCACTGAATACACAGTTAGTGAAATAATTATAAAATTAATTAACTGAATTTAAGCGGTAATACAAGGGATACAAGTAACGGTTATCCAAGAACATTCAAAAGCCATCTCTAAGTTAATCATGACAATTTCATTGTCAACCAATGTTTACGTCTCCCTACCAGCGAGAATTTTACTACACGTAATTTGCGGTGTAAAGAAAGAAAAAGTAGGGATATTCCTAAAATATTTGGGCCTACGCTCTTATATTGATTGCAAAAACTATAGAAATAAGCTTAATAGTTTGATAAAAAAAAACAAAAAACACTTATATCAAAAGAAAATCCATGAAGCTGGTGCAAACGTAAAAAAATGTGGAATGCTATAAATAATATCTCTGGTCGGAAGCAAACGTCTAAAACATTGAACATTATATCAATGATCAGAGTAAAGTTTAAATAAATATTGGTATTATAACTTTACTATCAAGGTATTCAAATCCAAAGTGGTTACCGTATATCGTCGGTCGTGAGTTTATTGTCTTGGGATTATTTTTATAACAGTCAATTTTCAAATTTTTACAACTTTCTAGTTTACAACTAATCCATGAAACGTGCTGATATAATAATAAGTTTTTGAGTTAGATAATTCTTTACAGGCGGTAATTCTTTACATGTGTTGAACCCAGGGCTTCTGTTTTATGAGGTAGCTAGTAAAACAAATACAGAACCTTACAAAAGTTTTCAATGTGTCTATTAATAAATTGTGTTTGCAAATTTTTTGATAAATAAGTATTCTTCGTTTTACACATTCTACATTTCCTATTGTGTACTTGTGTAGTACAAAATGTCCCCATCAAATTAGGAAAAAAAAAGCAAAGAGCGCGTTAGAGCGGGTCCCCGCGGGGCCCGTGCCCTGGTTCTGCGGAACCCGCGGAACCATGCTCAGTACACCACTGTAAGGGAATGTTACACAATGAAGAACATGGCCACGGTCGCTCAAGTCTCAGAGATCTAGAGGTATGGATTTTTAATAGATGTTATTAGTACTTATACTCTTATTAGCTTAGAAATAAAAAAATAGAAAAATCAAAATAAGAATGTCAAAAAAAATAAAATAAAATATTGGGCGCCACTGGTTACCTAAAGGGTACCAAAAATTATACAAAAAATAGGAATAAAGGAAAGATAGATAAATCAAAATAAAACAAAAAACATAGTCAAATAAAAAATATATAAAATACTTTAAATTTACAGCAAATATGGTGTGACTTACCTTGTCCACTCTATACTATACTCAGCAAATTCTTTATTGTTCTTACGATTCAAGAGAGAAGGAAAAGAGAAAAAATAAGATGGTAATTAGCAAATAAAACATTATTTATTAAGACAAAAAATGAATTTACGAATCTGTGAGCTCACGGTGTTACAAATTGAGATCGAGATTACCAAACAAATAAATGAAAGAAAAGTTCTAGATAAAAAAAAATACCTTGTAATCATTGTCCTTGAATCTTCCTGTGGGTTGTTAAGTCCAAGGCGCGATTTCACTTCACTAGTCACTTTATAAATAATTGATACAGCAACAGTACATACTTGATGAAACCAGAGTTCATAGAAAAATTTTTATAGAAAAATTCAGCATTGTATGCATTCTGCATTCTCAAAAACAAATTAGTTCTACTCGAACAAAAATATTAAAAGTGATTTGTTTTCTAGTTCACTAAAGGGAATAAAAAAAAATTACTAAAATTAAAGCACACTTCATGCTTTAATTAGGGTGTTGAAAATAGTAACACAAAAAGAAAACTTATTCTGCATAATTCCTGGATCTGACTGAATGTAAAAAAAGATGATACCAAAAGTGGTATACAATATCGACAATCGCCTAATAGCAGCTAAAATTGCCGGAGTTCCGTGGTATTACACCGCAATGCATCGCCGGGCTGATTTACCTATCAGCCGGCCGAAGAACTTGTAACTACATTTTACTTTCACTAAGCTGGAACTGACTGCAACTCCAAACTAAACTCAATGACAGCCTTAATGGAACTGACTTGAAGACGGCCCAGATCGAACTCCTTAACTCGATGACCTCTACACCAGAACTGACTAACTCGATCCCCTCAAACTCCAATCTCTCTAAAAATCAACCCCCTTTCAAAACCAGAAGTCTACATTCCCATCAAGAACTCAATAACCAATTACAGATTCAAAACACTCAATAAATTTAATCTTTGCCAATAAGAAGTTGCTTGACATACTTTTAGCCACACCCTCTGAACTCATAAATCTTCTTCCCGACGAATCCAAATTACAAAACGACATTAGCCAAATCTTCGCGTTTCCCACAGAACTGCCAAATTAACAAATTCAACACGTGTGCTCTCTGAGCTGTTATCGCCAAACACTTATGAGATAGCATAAACATTTCCCACAGTCTGAAAGTCGGCAGCGGTAGTAATCCGAGTCTAATGGGTACTATCTATCAACAAAACTTCAGACTTCAGTCTGGAAAAACCATTAAAATTCTTTGATACCTCGCCGAAGATAAACAAAAAAAAATCGGATGATCCAATACTATGAAGAACGAAAAATACACAACAATTTTAACATTGTGAGAAAACGAACTACGCAATATCATACGTACACACTACAGAGCGATAAATTTGCAAGGAACCGACGATTCTCTGAACAACAAATATGAATTCAACGAATCTATTAGACAAAATGCTTATACCGGGATCGTAATATATTTACTTTTTGTCTTAACACAAAAAAATTAAGGGGGTCGTCATTTACCTTCGCACCGTTATAGTGCACCATCCTGCTCTAATGTCTTCTGTTTCAGATCCAATTTTCTGCTCAGTAAATCGAAGTTGGCCTATATAGTGCTTCATATATTGTCATCTTCGCTTTCCTTGATATTTTTTTGTTGCAGATGAATCCCCAATTTTGAACCTGGAATAGTTTTCCTGTACCTACTCTTTAGTCCGTTTTTGAGAGTCCTCAATGTCTCCTCTGTTATTTATTACTGTTCCCAGGTTTTTTTTTCTTAATTTTTTGTTGATCTATCTCCACTTGGATTAGAACATCCGTGTCTTTTTCCTTTGTTATTTTCATTACCTGTGTCTACCCTTTGTTTACATTTAGGTGGTATTTTTTGCTTCTGTGTTCCATTTTTATAAATTGTCCTTCAGTTTTCCTGCTGTTTTGGCGACTAATATCATATGCAAATACACGGATCTCTGCATTTATTATTTGTATTCTATTCTATTCTATACAGTAGTTTTTTAAGGTTTTCTTACATTATTTTACTATCTCATGTATTACATTTTTATAAAAAGTATTGGCCTTAAACTACCTCCTTGTCTAACTCCTTGCGTTGTTTCAAATGGTTGCGATTGCATATTTTATGTTCATATTGTATTTATTGTTTTCATATATACTTTTTGTTGCATCTACCAGCTCGTCGTTTACTTTTTTCTTTTTCAAGCTCTCCCACATAGTTTTGCTTTCCAATAAATCAAATTAATGCTTTTTCCATGCCTATCAAAGTTACGTATACTTCTTTATTTTTCTGTAAGGCTTTCTCTAGAGTATTTTGCATAGTGAATATATGATCTTGTGTGTTATTTCTGAAACCGCCTTGTACGTCTTCTACTTTATGTTCTATTGCTATCCTGATTTTGCTTTCTATTACTATTTCGTTTAGTTTGCTGCTACACATAATAGGGATATGTTTCTATAGTTCTGGCAGTCTCTGGTATTTCTCTTTTTGTGTACTTGAACAATTATTACATTTGACCATTGTCTAGGCAATACTTTTTTTCTTCCATAATAGATTAAGGATGTATAATAGTCTTTTTTGACTTTTCTTCTATACAGGGTATCCCCGAAAATAGTGCGTTTCTTTAAGATGTGGATATAATACACAATTTAGAACAAAAAAGTCCTATAACATTTTTTTCCAAAGTTAACCGTTTCCAAAAAAAAAAAAAAAATTACATTGTTCTCCATATGAGTGAACTTTTATTTTCATAAATTTATATGACCTGGCAACATGGCGTAGAAGAACCTGTGACTGTGGAAATGTAATAAAATGGAACCCTTTGTTTATTTACTATTTGAGGTGTGATTTTTAGGGTTGTTTGTTGACATCCCTAGATGTAGGTACCTACCTGCAAAATAATTATTTCTTGCTTTAATAATGTGACATTTTTGCTATGAATATCCGAATTAATTAAGGTTTTAGACTAAGGCTCGAAATTTTACATAAATTATAACTTTTACTTGTAACTATGGTTCAATTCCTAAAATGTAATTAATGATCTTAGGAAAAATGATTTGTATCTAATGTTTTTCTGTGTATGTGTGTTTTGTGTTTTATTGGCACTGGTTTTCACAACCAACTGGACAGTCAATTTCATATTGATTTTCTAGATCATAACTTATCACTAATTCAGGGGAGTAATGTGTCATGTGTGTGTTAAGTAAGTCTCTTGTTACTTTGCAAAGTCGATGTCATTGTCTTTGCTTTTGAGTCTCTAATTATTTCCGAATGTCTGCGGTCCCTCCGGTGAGTACCAATTTCACAAGGACAGAAACTATTCTCATTTATTAATTTATAATAAACGAAAATTGTTTTTCTGAAATCAATTGAAATATGGAATAATTTTAAACGAATTGATAAAATGTCGAATCATTTACAATAAGAAACACGTTATCTTTTAACTAAACTAGTATTATATATTTATAAAGCTTTATAGGTGTTGAATGCAATGGTTTTAACTGAATTACATAGTTTACAGTGGAAATTAAATAATGCAACAGACAACGTTTAATAATTATTCTAATTTAGTTTTTTACATTATGCTTCGGCTATCAGTAATCTGTTTACTTGTGGTCTAAAAATTAAATTAAATGTTTGTACTTAATTGACAATAATTTTTATAATACATGTTAAAAGCTACAGGTAAAGAATGCGAAATATTAAACACAATAAAATAAGAAAGTTACAATATCTGGGACACGTAATGAGGGGACCGCGATATGAAATGCTAAGACTGATAATGCAGGGAAAGATAAGAGGCGGAAGGAGTATAGGAAGAAGGAGAGTGTCATGGCTAAAGAATTTAAGGGACTGGTTTAGATGCAGTTCTATAGAACTCTTTAGAGCAGAGGTGGATAGAGTAAAGATATTGATGATGATATCCAACCTCCGATTAGGAGACGGCACTTGAAGAAGAAGAAGAAGATGTTAAAAGCTACCATGCATGGATACGACGAATCCAGTTGTTAGTAATCCCATAGTCAACTAAATTATGTCGGATAGTTTCTCCAGCACCAAAAATGCGTTTCTGTAATTCAGCTTCTGTTTGGATTTTATATCGGTTATTTGATAAACGATTTCAAATGTCCCCAAAAATAAAAATCTAATACATTGAATTCGGGACTCACGGTGGCCACAGAATGAGTCCATTCCTATCAATCCCACGACGAGGATAAGTGATATCCAGAAGATATTTCACAGCTTTGGAAAAATGTGTTGGGGCTCCGTCGTGAAGAAACCACATTTGACGTCGTGTTTGCACGTCTTCAAGAAGTACCTGCAAAACATTTTGCAAAAAATTTATAGGCCTCTCCATTTAGTGTTCTGGGTAATTCATAAAATATTGTACCCTTTACCCCTTCTGTATCCTTTACAAATTTCTCGTTGTTAAGAAATACCTGTTCTTTTGGAATAAAACTAAATTACCCCAAATATCCAATGTCAATAACCTTGGTCTGTTTGCTATAAGGGGACGAGGACAGGGTGAAAAAATGTAAACACTAGCTATTTGGTTTATATTTACATTTTTACTTTACTACCGACCACATAAAAGTGACCTACAAACCTACTATTTTTAAATGTGTCAAAAAGCGTGCTTTAGCTTTTGTGTTGCACGGTGTTGCCAGACTTCAATTTGCATATCAAAATGTATTTTCGTTTTTTGGTCAAACAGCTGAATTTAGAAAAAAATGTTAAGAGACTTTTTTGTTCTACATTGTGCCTTCTATCTATACCTTTAAGGAACGCAGTATTTTCGGGGACACCCTGTATATTTCAACATCTCTGGAGTAACTTCACCGCTCCCAGGAGCTTTTCCAGTCTTTATCTTTCCTATTGATTCCTCTAGTTCGTCTTTCTGTATAGCTTCTGTTTCGTCCGTGTTTTCCTCTGATCCGCCAGTTACGTTGTTTTTATTTTCCTTTGCTTTTATTTGCTCTCCGTTTAAAACTTGTTCGAAATGTTTTTTCTATCTTTCGATTATATATATCTTTGTCATCGGTTAATAAATATTGTTCCGTTTTTGGTCATCATTTGTTTGAGTTTTACTTTTTTATTGCTTCGTAGGTTTTCAGTGTTCTGTAAAACTTATATTTTCTTTACAGTTTTCTTCCATTTTTTTCCTAATTTGTCTTAGCTTTTCTTTTTCTTATTTTTGCCTGTTCCTTTAACTTTTATTATCTGTATTTTGTATCTTTCATGTTTTCTTTACTTACCTCCTTATTCGACCAAGAAGTCCGTTTCACTTTCCTATTTTTTCTTCTGTTCTCACATACTAGTTTTGTTGCATTTTCATAGAATTTCTAAATTTTTCCCATTTTATGTTCTCTAATCCTAGATTATACTCTCTAGCCTGACTCTTTTTAAAAGGCCGAATAACTTCGAAACTGAACTTACCATGTAGTTTTTTGACATTAGTTTTTCTTCGCTTAATGCAAAGAAGCGCACATGTGCCAAGCTGCCATACTGATATAACATGTGCTTTGCTGTTTCTTCTCTCCAGACAGAATCTCCATAGGTCTTATCTACCAATCCCATTAGCTTTAACTGCCTATTCAGCTGACAGTGTCCTGTTACCAGTAACCAGACCTATTATTATGGGCTTGACTATTTTCCTGTCTTTCCTTATTAGGTTCTCCTTAAATTTTGGCGAATGTTCTATAATGAACTGTTTTTTCTATCCTTATCCTGGTGTATTATTCCTCCAACATTACAGAGATTTTCCAGCTATCCACTTTCTTGAACCCGTTAGGTATTTCAAGAGCCTTTACTAGCTTTTGCTACATTAATTTATTTAATCCTAAATTAATTATCAAGGTCTTTTTTTAATTTTATTCATGCTGAAAATACTAATTTGTTTGCAAAAAAACCTGAACTTTCGTCAGATATTCAAAAGCTTAAAACTAGGTTTTCTCATTTCGCTGGGAACGCTTTTCCATTCTATGCAATTTAACTTCAAGTTGTTTCAAAACTAGTAAAAATTTAAATAGTTTACAACGGAAGATCATGAGTCATTTGCGTTTGATATCGGTCTCTAAGCATCTAAAGATACTGTTTTATTTATCAAAGTTGGAACCCAACATCAGTCAGCTTGGGGTTTGATCTGTAGTTTTATTCACGGCCGAGCGGTAAGCCATTAGGAATAAATGAATGTGTGGGTCCCAGTCTCTCTGATGCTCAAATACAAGTTTGCACAGGTGTTTACCCATCCTTCGCTGCATGCTCTCGACCATTCCGTATTATTGAGGATACAGGGGTGTCTTTCTGGTCTTATTGAAACCAATCAAATTTTGGCCTCAAAAGATACAAAAGTCAGAGTTTTGTCCTTGGTCGGAGTAAATCTACAAGTGAACATGTAACAAAAAAGAGGACTTATTCTGCCGACCAAGTCAGCAGAAGAATTATCTAACAAGTACCTCTGCGGCGATAGCAGCTTCTTTATTTGTTAACGCATAAGACTTGGTCCATTTCGTAAAATAATTCATGGCTACCAAGATACATTGATGTCCATCGTCTGTTTCTAGAAATGGACCTGTTATGTAGACTGTTACTCTTTCCAAAGGACTACCAACATTGTACAGTTTCATGGCTACAATCTTTCTACCAACTGGCCCATTACTGGTTACTCAGTTCAAAAAAATAACACTATAATAAAAAGTGTTGTAGAAGGAAAACGATATATTTAAATTCTGATGGATGTGGAGTTAAATATACTTCTCATTTCTTCTTAAAATACATTAGTCATAAACTTTTTTGCAGAATATCTCACTTAGTTTGAATGTAATCGATATTTAGTATCGCTCATTTTAAAGGTCTATTCAAGCACTACAAAAGTTATTAGTATCATTATACACCTAAAATCGACAGTTTCTCTGTTATTTCAAGTTGAACACACCGATTTGAGCATGCAGCAAAAAAACAAACTATTCTTACCTACCATATCCCTCTTTGTAGATATTAACTAGAAGATTTATGAAGGAACGAATCTCTTTATTTTTTTATAACCTACAGAAATATTTTATATGGGCCATTCCACGAACATACGCCTGTTTTGGATTACTTCGACAACGAATATTTTACTGCGCAACATAAGAAGTACGAAAGTAAATGGCGCTAATAATTATTCCAATAAACAATAATGTAATTTTCAATTTACTTTCGTTCTTCTTATTTTGCACAGTAAAATATTCGTTGTCGAAGTAATCCAAAACAGGCGTATGTTCGTGGAATAGGGTATATATATTTTTTGTTAGATGCATAGTTTTTACGGTATTCGCAAAAATCCGACCGAAAAGGTGTCATTTTTCAATGAAAATGGTCAATTTTCAATCACGAATAACTCAAAAAGCATTGAGTTTTCAAAAAATAGTTGTAGAACAGTTTTTGCTTAAAATTAGGTTCTCTAGCTTCTTTTGTGGCTATTTTAACCAAAACATTTTTCACCCCGAGAAGGGGTGGGAACCACCCCCAAGATAAAAGCGCACATCGGCATAGGGTAGACTTTGTTTCTTGAGCTATTCCCTACTTACTGTGAAAATATCAAGTAAATCGATGTAGTAGGATGGAATTCGGAGCCTAATACCCTCATTGACTGCCATAATAACCGAAAACCGATGTTTTATCAACAACCGCCATCCCTGCTTACATGACATCTATGGACGGATGAGGCAAGTGTTTGAATTTAAATATTGCGCTTCTCGTAACGAATTAAATTTTGATTTATTTATATTGAGCGAACTTTCAATATATTAATTTAGCTCATTATACTAGAGATAGGGTACATCGACCAATACGATCGTCGGATATCTAGTCATAAACTAGTTAAAATTATTCCTCAATATTATAATGCCGACACTGGACACTGAGTTTATAACTATGCTAATTGTCTCTAATCTAGCAGATAACAATGCACAAATAGATTTACACGCTCTGCCTAAATTTCAGTTCCAACTTTGATAATTAATAATACAATATCTTTAGATGCCTAGAGACCGATATCAAACGCAAATGACTCGTGAACTTCCGTTGTAAACTATTTAAATTTTTACTAGTTTTGAAACAACTTGAAGTTAAATTGCATAAAATGAAAACGAATTCCCAGCGAAATGGGAAAACCTAGTTTTAAACTTTTGAATATCTGATGGACGTTCAAGTTTTTTAGTAAACAAATTAGTGTTTGAAGCATGAATAAAATTACCAAAATTCATTGATGCTGATAAGTATTAAATAAATTATTTTAATATGTAGAAACCCAGAAACATAAGTTGAATTCAAGTGTATGCAGCTACAGCGAAAACTGAACTTGAAAAGTTCTACGCAGATGTAAAAACTGTTATTGACCAACTCAAGACTAGAGATCTCACAATTCTGACGGATGACCTTAATGCTAGATAGGTAAAGGCAGACAAGGCTGAGAGATAGAAATAAAGGGGGAGACTACTTCGCAGATTTTGCAAATAATATTATCTATTTATACGGCTACAAGATTCCCAAGCAGGTGATCCATTTATAAAAAGGGTATTGGATTTGATGCATCGAGGTGAGAGATCTTCTTGGCAAGACATTAGCTCATGCAGTTCAGAAATCAAGACCTACTGGAGCCAATGGAATTGCCTGGTACTAAAAGGTAATCTTATGTACAGACCTTTGAGAACGATGATGGTACAGAATCTAAGATTTAATCGATTGTTCCTCGTAAAGTGTCAGAAGTGTCAGTATTGCGTCAGTTGCATGATGGTGACACTTTGGGTATTATAAATAGGTACTGTGCAAAAGGTTCGAGGACGGTCCTATTAGGTGTACTGTAAAGGTGATGTAAGAAGTTGGTGCCGGAAATTTGAACTAAGCAAAAAATGTTAAGTGTTAGTGTTATTTCTATGTTAAAAAAGTTGGACTGGATTAAAATGAATGGTTTTTGAAAAAAATAAGATCAAAGTATAGAGCGCATTTTTAAATTTTCTTAAAAATCTTCCTTTTCCTCCATGTAACTAGAAAAAGATAAGAGATACGAAAAAAAGATACCACACAAAAATGTAGGGCTTCTTCAGATAAAAATTTTCTTCTTATTTTTTATTACTTTATCTCTTATCATTTTCAAGTTACATGGAGAAAAATGAGGATTTTTAAGAAAATTTAAAAATGCGCTCCATAATTTGATCTTTTTTTTCCAAAAACCATTCACTTTAAACCCGTCCAACTTTTTGAACATAGAAATAACACTATAATAAAAGGTATTGTGGAAGGAAAACGATGCATTTACATTTTGGTGGATGGGGGTTAAAATCACTTCTTGTTTTTTCTTAAAATACATTAGTTATCAATTTTGTTTGCAGCATATCTCGCTTAGTTTTAACGTAATGGACCTTTAATATAGCTCATTTTAAAGGTCTTTTCAAGCACTACAAAAGGTATTAGAAGCATTATACACCTAAAATCGACCAAAAAACAAACTCTTTTCACCTACCATATCTCTTTTTGTATTATAACTATAAGATTTATGAAGACAAGCGTCTCTTTGTTTTTTTATAACCTACAAAAATGTTATATAAAGTTTTCTAAGTTAGATGTTAGTTTTTAAGGTACATATTCGCAAAAAACTGTTCGAAAAGGTATTATGTTTCAATGAAAATGGCCAATTTTCAACCACGAATATCTCAAAAAAGTATTGAGTTTAACAAAAATTATAGAACAGTTTTTGCTTAGAATTAGGTTCTCTAGCGAATTCCGTGGCAATTTTAACCAAAAAATTTTCCACCCCTAAGAAAGGGTGGGAACCACACTCAAGATAAAAGCACACAACGGCATAGGGTAGATTTTGAATTAGGAGATAAGTAGAGGCTAGGCCCAAAATTTCATTAAAATCCATGCAGTAGGATAGAATTCGGAGGTAATATCCTATCCTTGCACCCATTGACTGGCGTATATACGGTTTTTTTATTTACGTTTTAATTTGGCGGTTCATCATCATAAATCAGCCATTCACGTCCGCTGCTGGACATAGGCCTCCCTCAGTTCTTTCCAGTGTTCTCTACACTGGGCCGCTTGTATGTAGCTAGTTTCCCACTACTCTTTTTATATCGTCGGTCCATCTAGTCGGTGGTCGTCCTCGGCTTCTTTTATAGTCTCTTGGCCTCCAGTCCATAATACGTCTTGTCCACCATCCATCTTGTGTTCTAGCTAAGTATCCTGCCCAGTTCCACTTAGGGCCAAACCAGACTTGCCACTCTGCAGAGCTACTCTGTGGATCCACAAAGCAGCTTCCGATGGTTGACTGTGGGTTCTTATGTGAAGTTGACGTCGCACACCAGACGAGCGACTGTGGCCAGCCACAGTCGCCGAGCCTCACTGCTAGTGGCGTCCACTAGTGGCAAAACCCATTCAGACGGACCACTTTTGTAGCTGTCAAAAATATTGACGAGAGTTTACACGGTGAGCAAGGAAAATGAATTTTGATTCGGAAAGATTTTTAATTGAATTCCAAAACAGAGCAGCTATGTGGGATACAAGAACCCGAGGGTATATTTATAGGGCATTGAAAGGAAAAGTGTGGGACGAGATCTTTAAATTATTTGTTAATGATTTTAAAGAAGGTAGCCCTATCGAAAAGAATAAATCCGGGAAGCAATATGTTCACTATTTATATTTACATTTTATTATATATTCTGAACAGAAAGAAGACTTTCCTCGTCTGAATCCATCATTGAACAGAACAAAACAAATACTCACAATATTGTTTGTTTATTTATGTTAAATAGTGGGGTCCCACCCTCTGCCAAAAAAGGTTTTATTGTTTGTTGTAGAAAACAAAACGAAAGATATCAGTTAAAAGAAGGTTGCAAGTTACCATGTTTACATATATTTAATGTCATCATCTCCTTAAAAACAGGACCTCGTTTACTCAGTTGTAATGGGAATCTTACTATTTGTGTGTGTTTATTGTGCTGAAAATTGTATCAAACTATTTTACGCCTGTAGGATACGAGATGTATTGGTTAATTTTTTATGTGCTTCTTTCTGTGATATAGCTGCTTTTGTCTGGTTCTTCTTAATGCGATTTATGGAGTTTATTGGTATTTTTTCAAACGCGTTGAAATTTTATAAAATATTTAAAACTATGGACATTACAAACACTGACTTTGACGAACACACTTTTTTAAAAGTTAACTAGCCGGCAAATTTTTAATCAGTTGAACAAGCTTACTTTTTTTCTCACTCATTACATTAAATGCCGCACCCTTCCAAACGATTCACTTCGCAGCATAGTAGCCGGCGCTAGAAAATCGCCTGTTTCAGCCACTCTGTGTATGCACAGAGTAGCGCTGCAGAGTGGCCCCTCTGGTTTGGCCCTTAAGCGTCGTAGCTCTTTCGATGACGTCGTAAACTCCTGATCGTTACCTGATTGGTTGGTTTGATATGTGATTTCGAAATAACCAAGCTTCTAGGCGGTTTTTCGCAAATAACTCAAACACTTTGAATCAATGAAACTTAAGGCGGCTGCACAATTGACCGGGAACGGGAACGAGAACGGAAACGGGAACGAGAACGGAAACTGAAAGCATCAGCAGATCCACAATTAAATGGTAAACAGCTGTTTTGTGTCACTGTCACTTGTGCTATTAATTATTTTTCTTCTCAAAATAAATTTTGTGGAACGATCTTTTTCTAATTTTATTAAAAGAACATGTCTGTGAACTCTAAAAATATGGATTTATTTGATGACGAGCTTTTATAATATTTTCGTTTTTTATAATCTTGGAACTAATTTACACAATATGTGTGCAATCGCAAAGGTTTGTCAGCATAAAGATAAAAAGCATATCATTAAAATATTTATATTATTATTGTATCTAGTTACCATATAAGTACACGTACTATGATCTACATCAATCATACGGATGAGGACATTTTTCAAATAAAGAAATCAATCGTCGTTCGTCATTTATTTTAATGCAAAATGTATAAAAATTGTCAATAAAACTTGATCACACACTTCTAATAACAAATTTTTATTGGGCATTTGACAGTATGTTTAATACTGCCTTCTGATTGGTTCCGGGAATACAACGGGAACGAGAAAGTTGAAACATGGTCAACTTTCCCGTTCCCGTTACCGGACGCATATTTACAGATGCTTGCGTGTGTTGACACCACGGTGTTGAAATCAGTTAGGGTTTGGAAAAACAGTACGTTTACAGACGCTAGCGTGTGTTGACACTAGGGTGTTGAAATCAGTTAGGGTTTGGAAAAACAGTACAGTTACAAATACTAGCAGATTTGGACACCAGAGTGTTGAATCCAGCTAGCTTTTTTAGTAATTAATATACACGCATAAATGCTAACGGCTATTGACTTTGATTTTATATACCTACTGTTGCGGAAAAATATTTAAGTGATTTAGGTATTAGTAAATAATTAAACGTTGTTGGGATATAAACAATAATATATTAACACAAAAGAACAACATAAAAAATAATGTTGCTCTGAAGCTATTTGCTTGTGGAATTTTTATAGTTAACTATTTAGATGGGAAATAAGCCACAATTAAATTGGAAAAAATAATCTTGATTGGGTGTCGTCAAAATAAAAAATACTACTACAGCGTGTTTGGTAAAGAATGGGCCATACCTTAACCTCAGGTTCCTGAGGTTAAAATAGGCCGATTTAAGCTAACTTACTTTAGTACAAAGTTTATAATAACCGAGATACAGGGTGTCAAATTTAAACTTTTTTTTATTTATTATTGAATATTTCCTGACAGCCATGAGATATCAACACAAAATTTGGTATTTGGGGGTTTTTCGGGACGAGAAAACTAAATTCCCTACCAAAAGTTATGTGTTGCCCAGAGGGCGCCAAATACGTCTTTCAGCACTCATTTAATACGTTCAATTTTTTTTATCCGTCACTCCGTATAATTTCGACATTAAAATTTGTATTCCCCTATTAGTTTTACTTAAAAAAGGTATACCTCTTTCATCTCCCTAAACTCAACCGTTTACGAGATAAACGCATTTTAAATCTGCGGTGCAACATAATTTTTAGCATAATATCATTGTAGTTACACCAGAAAAATAACTTAAAACCATAAAATTATCCAAAAATGTATCGCAAATTTCTTCAAATGGAATTTGCGATGCAATGCCATAAATTTGAGAACTGGCACAATTATTATGGTTTTAAGTTATTTTTCGGGTGTAACTACAATGATATTATGCTAAAAATGATAATGTATCGCAGATTTAAAATGCGTTTATCTCGAAAACGGTTGAGTTTAGAGAGATGAAAGAAGTATAGCTTTTTTAAGTAAAACTAATAGGAAAATAAAAATTTTAATGTCAAAATTATACAGAGTGAGGGATAAAAAAATTTAACGTAATGAATAAGCGCTGAAAGGCGTATGTGGCGCCCTCTGGGCAATACATAATTTTTGGTAGGGAATTTAGTTTTCTCGACCCAAAAAAACCCCACGTACCAAATTTCATGTTGTTATCTCATATCTGTCAGGAAATATTCAATAATAAATAAAAAAAAAGTTTAACTTTGACACCCTGTATCTCGGTTATTATAAACTTTCTACTAAGGTAAGTTAGCTTAAATCGGCCCCTTTTAACCTCAGGAACCTGAGGTTAAGCTATGGCCCATTCTTTACCAAACACCCTGTATATTAAACAAAAATGTTGTTGCTTAGTAAAAAATTCTACTAATAATTTTTTTAATCTGACTCATTTATATTGGCAATTCATACATATATTATACATTTTAAAGTATTTTTTATTAAACAACAACATTTTTGTTTAATTTAGTAGTACGTATTTTGTATTTTGACAACGACACCCGATTTGGGCGTCGAAACGTTAGTAAAATTATTTTTTTTTATTTAATTGTGGCTTATTTCCCATCTAAATAGTTAATTATAAAAATGCCACAAGCACATAGCTTCAGAACAACATTATTTTTTATGTTGTTTTTTGTGTTAATATATTATTGTTTATATCCCAACAACGTTTAATTATTTATTAACACCTAAATCACTTAAATATTTTTCTACAACAGTAGGTATATAAAATCAATGTCAATAGCCGTTAGCATCTATGCATGTATAACCACTAAAAAAGCTAGCTGGTTTCAACTAGGGCTTCCAATCCCGCAATACCGAGATCTCGGTATTGCGGGATCCCGCTTCATTTTCCAATCCCGCGTGATGCGGGATTACAGGTGCGGGATCCGCGGGATTTGCGGGACTGAAAAAAGCGTACATTACTGCTGTAGCTACTCTCAAAATTTTCAAAAAACTGTCTTTGCGCCGTATTTTACAACGACGTAGAAATGTGACTGCACTACTGATTTATCTCCAAAAGCCTCGTAGTTACCAAGCGTCGTGTGACGATGAAACTGTTCATCTCCCGCCAAAAAGTTTATTTCGAAAAGAAAATAATGATTTTGTAAAGGGAATGAACTTCAGCTCTTTAAATTCATCTGAGAGCAATGATGACGAAGAGGCTGATCAAGTAAGAAACACGTGAGAAACAATGTATAGGTTCCATCATCGGGTTCCGATCTTGATCTTACATTGCAACAGGAGTTAGAGTTAACTATATCGTCAGCATGTAATGTATTTACTTTGCCTGTCACCATCTCGAGCTAATCCACTTGAGTTCTTTATTAAAATAGAAATGACTCTATGAATCTGAGGAGACAATGGGAAAATATCTTACATTTACATATAAAGCCTAAAAAGGAATACCGTCGACGTATGGAAGCCGAAAGGGCATTTTCTGCTGCTGGCTATATTGTGTCTAAAATAAGCAGGAGTTTGGCAGATGACAGTTTAGATTTAGATATTGGCTTGTATGAACAAAAATGAGAACGTAGTTTATACTCCAAATTTTGGAGTACATACTCCACGCGGTAGTATCTACTCTTATGTACGGTGAGTAGAAACTCATCACATCAACATATTTTTATTCATATGAAATGTAGTATAAACTTATACTTAATGTTCATACTCATGAGAACGTACTTGGAGTTTATACTCCGTTTTTATTTATACCATCTAATATGTTTTGTTTCCTTTGCAAACATTTTCAATTGAAAGCTTTAGCTAAATAATAGTAACTTATAGCTAAGTAATATAGCAACTAAATTAGTACACTATATTAATTTTCAGTTGAAAATGGTTTTTTTTTGGTTGATTTTTAAAACCTTGTTGGTGTATTTTTTGAAGATAGATTTTTTGTTTTTCCAGTATTTGTTACTGTTTTTTGCGAAGAAAAAACAGTTTTGATCTCATACTAATAGTAATACTTAAATAAATGTGGAGTTAGTTGATTAATTTATTGTTTTATTTACCTTATATAAATATGACTATTTTCAATATGCCGGATCCCGCAAATACCGAGATCCCGCGGGATTGAAAATCCGTAGTCCCGCAAATACCGAGATTAAACTCAGGCTGCGGGATTGGAAGCCCTAGTTTCAACACTCTGGTGTACAAATCTGTTAGTATTTGTAAATGTACTGTTTTTACAAGCCCTAACTGATTTCAACACCCTAGTGTCAACACACGCTAGCGTCTGTAAACGTACTGTTTTTCCAAACCCTAACTGGTTTCAACACCGTGGTGTCATCACGCGCTAGCATCTGTAAATGTACCGTTTCTCCAAACCCTAACTGATTTCAACACCCTGGTGTCTACACACGCAAGCATCTGTAAATATGCTGCCCGGTAACAATAGTACACACTTCGCCAGATTAAGATTTAAGAAGGGCAAGTGTGTACTATCAACAAATATTTAGAAAACTTTAATCTAGCATTAAAATACATCTATAATGTTAAAATTAAACTATTTCTTACCTTCTTAGTACAAAAAAATGTTTCAAAATGTAACGCAGAATGCCGATGGTAATTGATTTTAAATGGCACGTCTCGCATGAAATTCGTACTTAACCTTCGGTTCAGACAGAATGACACTTTTCTAGTCAAATAAAAGCAAACCGAATCTTGGTTTCAGTTATCCTTGTGAGCAGTTGTATTCTTCTTTAACGAGTCATAGATGGCGATACTAGTATATAACCATATTAAAATTTATTTTGACTTTACACACTTACCCCGAATACACAGTTACCCCACCTGACCTTATGTTTTATAATCAATGATTTACAATTATTTATAATTACTATTTTTTTTTAATATAAATCTCCGTATATTTCATTTTTGAAATAAAACAAAGCAGTAAATTGTCGATAAATTATTATTGTTTACTAATCAAACAAATATTTGGCGATTATTATTTTCAAAGTTAAAACAACTTTACTATAATACACATTCAGTATGGCAGTAACAACAAAAAAAGAGTAAGTTTTCCAGATAAGAAATAATAGGTAAATATAAAATTTGGTGTAAATACACACATCTGAAAAGTCAGTGATATTTTTAATATTTATCTAAGGATATTTTTATAGCTTAATAAAATTAATACAACTAAATTCACATGAAACTTTAATTACAATTGAATTTGTAGAGTTACTCATCCAGTAGATTTTTGTGAGTAAAACAACGGCATACGTGATAGCGAGTAGTTGACAAAGCTTTTTACAGGAGAGGAAAAAAGTTATAGGTTTTATACTGCAGTACCTATATATTTTGCCAGTACCTATATATTTTTCTAGTTTCGATTTTGTTTATGCTATAAAGTTCTAGTTTACTTAGTGCATTGAAAATACTGTTTTTATCATCAAACGACGTAATTTAATTATGGATGAGGTAATAGGGCTGTAGACCTTTTATCTTCAATCTGGCATGCGGAAAAATAATGTAGATGAGCGAGGGAAGTCTCCCAAAGTGTTACAAGTCAATTGTCGCGGCCGTTTTTATGACGTTGGAAGTTCAGCCGAACGTCATCCAGGACATGAGCACGCTTCAACTGCAGTTTAAGGCCGATTTTTAGTGCTAGCCGCTAGACGACAACCAACAATTATAGCATCTGAATTGGTTAGTGACTTGCAGCGGCGCACCAGGTAACCGTAGGGCATGATACTGTATGCAATCATGTCAATTAAGTCAATCTCCACAGTCGAAGACCATTGAGATGTCCACCTATCTCCAGTGGCAATCGCGCTGCAAGGTTAGAGTGGTGTCAAGAATATCAAAACTACGATGCAAATTATTTCGTTACGGCTTTATTCTCCGACAAATCTAGATTTGGATTTCATCCAGATTCTCGTCGAATTAGAGTGTAGAGATGATCTGAACATGTATTAGTACACTTAAAACATGTCCAGGACGTTTATTCATACAGAAGTTGAACTGCAATGGTATGGAGTATAATAAGAGTCTGTTGCACAATGCACCTCATTTAACCAAACTCGATATTCTACAACATATGGTTTGTCCGCTGGCTGATGCGGTTGGTTAAAACTTCTACTTCATGCATGATAATGTTTGTCTTAATGACGCACGGCCAAAGACAGACTGGTTCACCAACGAAGGTATTGATGTGTTGCCTTCGCTACCAGAATTCCCGGACCTGAATCCTATCGAGCATGTATGGGAGATGTTTCAATGAATAATTACTGCACATATGGGTAACATATACACCCAGTTTTGTTTCCGAGAACGTTTGATAGACCAATGGATAAACGTAACTCAACAGGATATCGACAATCTTATTTTGTCTATGAAAGATAGATGTAGAGCCTTAATAAACCAGGGTGGACCCAAACTGTGTATTGTTCCTTTTTTTTATTAGGGCCGTATTTTGTAATGACCTGACTTTTTTTTATTAAAGTTTTCGATATTTTTGAGATTTAAACAAATTTTGTTGTATTACCAGAGAACGATAGTTCTCGCCAGTGGCGCACAACTCCCCTACATGCGACACGATATATACAAAAAATTTTCGATTTTCTGAATTGAAAACTTGACCAAGTTCCATCGTAAATGACTCGCCCATTCATATGTCAACCATCCATTTTGGTCCAAGGGTGTGGATTTTACAGTCCTTCCTATTTAGGGTCAGTTTTTCGTTCTCGTCCCCAAAACTTACAAAAATTTCAAAAATTTAAGTCCGACCTTTACGGCATCTGATAGTGCCGATCATTACCTTTCCAACGAATGTTTTATTTTGAAAATCAGTTTTACCATTCAAATGTTACCGAGCTTAGAACTATGACTCAATTTCTAGTTAAAAAGGGGAAAATGTTTATGGATATGTATGTATGTATGCTTGTATGTGTGTGGAAAAGTTACACCTATCTGAATTTTTTTTCCGGTGTTTCAAGAGGGGCCGATTCAGAACCTGTATAGTTTGTGACTTTTGCCCACACATAAGCCATCTATTATAAGGACTGGGTAGGTACAAAACGGCATATTTTTGGGGGTATATATCTTAGGTTCAAGAAGAGGAAGGAAAACCACAAATACACCAGATCAATAGTGTTGAGTTAAGTTTTCAAATGACAATTAATAATAAAAGTATTAGGTAGAAATTATTAATTATTTTTGGTTTCTATTATTATTTAAATTTTAGGTTAAACTTTCTAATAATTGTTATATTGATCATAAGTGAGACGTCATGGAGTACGGTAATAACAGGTCCAGCAAACTTTTATCCAATTATTGCTAATCAAAAAGCTTGTACCGAGAATTGGTTTCCTTCAATATTTCTTTTCACCAATTTTTATCGGCTAGTAGATATAGTAAGTAATAGTTGGATTATTAAACCATAATTTACTAGTTCTAAATGAGGGAAAATTGTTTCAAACTCTCAACTAAACTTCTCCAAGTAAAAAACGCACCACCTGAAAAATTGGTAATTTTTCATGTATAGAATCTTCTAAACCTGTTGTCTGATTTAAGTGATTTTTTAACACCTTATCGCCCTATCCTTTAGCAATAACGCTGTTATAATATTGTTGCTATACAGGTAAATTTTCATTATGTACCGGGTGACCAATTAAACTGTGTTTTTATAAGTTCGCAACACCCTGTACAATATTCTAGCACTTATAAAATACTGAAATTAAAACCCAGCTATAGCCTAAGTTCGCAACACCCTGTACAATATTCTAGCACTTATAAAATACTGAAATTAAAACCCAGCTATAGCCTCAGGTTTTATTAACATTTTTATAGTATATAAATTACTGTAGTTACCGAATACATAGTTAGTGAAAAAATAATCCTATTAATAAAATAATTAAATAATTTGTACGCGATTATATAAGTAACTGTTATCCAAAAATATTCAAAACCTGAACGAAAATAGCCATCTCTTATGATGTCGATGACGACATCGCTGTCAACTAATGTTTACATCCAGTGCATGTCTCATGCTAATAAACTGTAGCCATATTTGTCATCAGTAGATCCTCACTTTCTGCTTGGTATAATAAATATAAAAATATAAATATAAATCTAAGTCTAAGGTAGCCTATGCGAAATGAATAGTTTGTTGTGAAAATATTAGTAGATTTATTATTTAAAATTTCAATTATAGGCTATTGATTATGCACTACAGAAAGGAACTACAACGTTAACGGCGTTTTATTATTTCATATGGTCAATGAATCTCTATATATGAAAAAACCGCGGAGTGCTACCATTTAAAGGGGTGCGTTTTTGAGAAATGGGTGAATTAGTCCCTGGGCACAGGTTACATTAGGGTGAGTTCTATGCACTTTTGGTACAAACACGTCTACATAAAAATTGTTCCTGGTTAAATTTCCTCTCTAAATATAACTTTTTAAAGTCAAGGATACTTTTTTTACAAAAATATATTCAAAGGAAAAAGCACAAAGAAACCCAAAAGAAAGAAATTTTGTTTTTTTTTCCATAACTTTTGCCCACGGGTAAATAGGTATAGACATTGCTTCACAGAAAAAAATCTTACATATTTTCTCTTTAAAATGATGTTTAGTAGAGGTCATTAGGATTTATAGTTTTCGAAATATGATTTTTCAAAATTCGCCACTCACAGCAATTTTGGGCAATTTTACTTATTATTGCGTAAATATTGTTCTGGAACTTTTTTCTACCTAACTTTAGGCATATGCAATATAGACTAAGAGCCGCTATAGGTGAAATTTCTTAATCATTTTAGGCACGATGGGACCCTATCACTTAAATAGTAGAACCTAAAAGAAAACGTTTGAACACTGTGCCGTCACTTTTCAGTGGCACATGCGTCGACAGTGGCGCATCAAACTTTCCACTTATGGACGGGATAAATAAATTAAAAGTTACCCTCCCTTACTAACAGAATTAAATTTTTTTTATTTTTTTAAGTTCTATGTGATTAACACATAGGATTCAGCGTAATTTTAACCCACCACCCCCTTCCGCCTGCCCCCACCATCAAAAACTTCATTTTTCATTTTTATTTTTTTTTTGGTGGGATGCAATCAATTTTAAAATTTCAAAAAATTCACACGCATAGCTGAGGCTGTTATAAAATATGCCTATTTTTTATAGACCCATAGGTAGAGTGTACATAACCTCAAAAAATTAAAAGACATTTTTTTTTTCAAAAAAGCGTATAACTTTTTTTGAGGAACAGCTGCAGATCTAATTTTTTCTTAATCTTGTGTGTTTTATCAAACACTATATTTTTAATTTTTTTCAGATTTTTCCGTAAGGCTCCGTACCTTCAAAAATCCGAAAAACTATTTTTTGGGGGGTTTTGGGGGATTTTCCCTATTTTATAGACTTCATAATATATCAAATCAATTTTGTTTTTATAGGTTATATATAACTTAAAGTAAGTGAGTCCTTTAGAATATTTAAAAATTGGAAAAACACGTTCAAACCCCCCAAAACCCCCTTAAAAAACAGTTTTTTGGATTTTTGAAGATGACCAGCGTTACAGAAAAATCTGAAAAAATTAGAAATATAGTGTTTGATAAAATACACAAGGCTAAGAAAAAGTTAGATCTGCAGAGCTATCCCCAAAAAAAAGCTATATACTTTTTTCCAAAAAACAAAGTTTTTTTGGGGTTATGTACACTCAACCTACAGGTCTATAAAAATAGACGTGTTTTATAAAAGCCTTAACTATGGCTGTGAATTTTTTGAAATTTTAAAATTGATTGCATCCCACAAAAAAAAAATAAAATCGAAAAATAAAGTTTTTGATGGTGGGGGCAGGGAGAAGGGGGTGGTGGGTTAAAATTACGATAAATCTTATGTCTTAATCACATAGAACTTAAAAAATGAAAACAATTAAATTCTGGTAATGAGGGAGGGTATTTTTTAATTTATGTATCCCGTCCATAAGTGGAGAGTTTGATGCGCCACTGTAGACGCATGTGCCACTGAAAAGTGACGGCACAGTGCTCAAATGTTTTCTTTTAGGTTCTACTATTTAAGTTATAGGGTCCCGTCGTGCCTAAAATGATTAAGAAATTTCACCTATAGCAGCTCTTAGTCTAATAGTACATGTAAGAGGAATAGAAATCAATTACCTTTAAAATGTTATACTGTATAATGTTGTACGACTTCTTTTAAAGAGGTTATCTTTTTCAAGACTTTATACTTTTAACGAATTTTTATTTTTTACGATTATTTCTTAAATTTCCCATTATAACTTTTTTTTTCCTACATTAAGGTATACATTATATAATAAAAAAGAAAGCTTATTCTGTTTACTTTAAAATGGTGTATTGTAAAAAATTCTAGGATTATTTTTGAATAAGATATGCCTTTCCAAACTGTAATAAGTACTTGCAACGATTTTTGATTTTATAATTATTTTTTAAATTCCTTATTATAACTTTTTTATGTGAGTGTGTATTATGATTGAATTTATTTTTTATAGGTAATACTTTGCATCCACTTGACTCGGCCGGGCAAGCTTCAAAATATGAATTAATTCCAATATTTACTGACAAAGCTCCTGCACCACAAGCTTTGCTTGAAAAAAATAGCATGTAAATGTACCAAAGGATGTACAAAAAACTGCGGTTGTAGGAAGATAGGAATTAGTTGTTCAATATTATGCAAACGGTGCATGTGCATGGGTACTAATTGTGGAAACTCTAAGATAACTGAGGTGTCAGAGGATGATATTGAAGCTAAAGCTAACGAAGAGATGGACTTTCATTTTGAAAACTTTTTAAATGTCAACGTTTAAATAATTTTAGCTAAAGTGATGTTTTCTAAGACTAATGTCTATGTAATTTTTGTAAAAGAAATAATTTTAAATAATACAGGTGAAAAAATATCAACGAATCACTAGGTTTCCATTACATATTTAAATATAGATTATACACCATTTTAAAGAACAGAAAGTAAGCCCTCTTTATTGAGAAATATATAGTATATTCATGTACAAGAAAAAAAAGTTATAATGAGAAATTTCAAAAAAAATCGTAAAAAATATAAAAAAAACCTAATATTTTTTTATTAGGTATTATATAATATATAATATAATATTATGTTATATATACTATTTATATTATATAATATATTATACAATAATATTATTTTAGTTTTATATTATATTATAAAAATCGATAAAAGTGTAAAACCTTGAAAAACCTAATCTCTTAAAAAAAAAAAGGTTGTACAACGTTTTACAGTAGACCATTTTAAAGGTAATTGATTTCTATTCCCATTACGTGTACCATTACGTGTACCCATACCTAAATTTACGTAGAAAAATGTTACAGAATATTTGCCAAATAACAAGGAAAATTGCCCAAAATTGCTGTGAGTCGCGAATTTTGAAAAATCCTATTTCGAAAACTATAAATCCTAATTACCTCTACTAAACAACATTTTAAAGAAGAAATATATAGATTTTTTTTTCTGCAAAGCAATGTCTATACCTAAATACTCGTGGACAAAAGTTATGGGATAAAAAACAAAATTTCTTTCTTTTGGGTTTCTTTGTTCTTTTTCTTTTGAATATATTTTTGTAGAAAACAGTATTCTTGACTTTAAAAAGTTATATTTAGATAGGAAATTTAACCAGAAACAATTTTTATGTAGAAGTGTTTGTACCAAAAGTGCATATAACTCACCCTAATGTAACCTGTGCCCAGGGACTAATTCACCCATTTCTCAAAAACGCAGCCCTTTAAATGGTAGCACTCCGCGGTTTTTTCATATAGAGATGTCTACTGACCATATGAAATAATAAAACCCCGTTAACGTTGTAGTTCCTTTTAGCTATCTTATTTTGAATATAATCAATGGCCTATTAGGTCTGTATTTTTTTTATTTGCAGCATTGATGCCTTTAGGAGGTGTCTTGAGTTAGGAGCTCAATTGCAATTTGCCAGAGCACACGTAAACCGGAATAATGAGTGTAATAATCACTAGGAAAAGTTCTGTTTACAGATGAATCCTGACTTTGCCTCTACAATTCCGAACGATCGACGCGACGTTTAAGAGTAATCCTATGTAGACCAAATGAGCGTTATGCCCAGTGCAACATACAGAACGAATTTGAGATGGATAGGCCAGGGTAATAAGACAAAAATATACTCTGTTCGTGACACAACAGCCAGGGTACTGAAGCGTTTTTTCGACAGGTAATATCTATAAGAACAAATTGTAACTATTTCCTGCTTAGAATATGGCGGCCATTTTTATTTATAAACAATTTAGTGTCAAAGAACGGCCTTTTTTCCTTTTTTTTTTCAAATTAGTGAAAAACAGTTAGACTTATGGTTTTCTTAGTACAGACATCTTCGAGAGAATGGAAAAATCTTTAAAATGGCGTATTACAAAGTTTAATATTATTGTTTAATTTATTGTTACTATAATTGCAAAAAAAGGTCGAAATTAAAAAAAATAATTTCGCAATAACTAGTGTAAAAATAAGTGTACAGCGTTGAAATTTTTGTCAAGTGAGATTTCTTTTAGGATTAATATGTGACAAAAATTTCAAAGCGATTCATTCAATAGTTTAAATTTTATTCAAATTGTTTATCCCAGAGAGCTTTTTGCAATAACATAAGTCAGAAAAAAATAACATTATAACCATTCTACAGGTGTCAAATGAAAAAGCATGAACTAAACTTTCAAATGGGTTTAAAAAAAAGTGAATAAAAAATGCATTTATTAGTAATATATAATTATGCAAAAGTACCGTCAATTTTTCCTTATAAACTTTTTGAATAACTTTTTTCAAAAAAATATATTTTTTACCGTTTTTACGTGCACAACTACCAAGTAATGTTATGTATATGATAATTGATGAAAAATTGTAATAAATATATACAGTGTGTCCACGCGGTGTGCCCAAGAGGAAAAACTTTTTATTTTCAATTTTAGCGAAAAATGTCATTCTTGATAAAAAGTTTTGCTTGTTCAAAAACCCCATAAAACGAAATAAAATTCAAGTTTTTCAAATCCTTCTTAATTTTGTAGCCAATTTTATGTAAATTCCTATAAATTTTTGCACTAAGTTCGAAATTGTAAGAATAATAACTTAGGAAAATAACCCTTTCGCTTCTTTGGATTATGAAGCCAGACTTTTTCGTGCTCCTTGAAACATTTAATTATTTATTAATTAAATAATTATTAATCTAATAATTTTAATATTGACATTTATCACAAGATAAATTCTCTATTGAACGCTTAACATTGTCGAAAAAAAATGACAATTCGCAAATTATTTATCGGAGTTGACAGTTACTAAGCTATATTGTGGCTTGGCTACACTAGATTATTGTTACGATTTCGAACTTAGTTCAAAAATTTATAGGGATTTACATAAAATTGGCTACAAAATTAAGCAGGATTTGAAAAACTTGAATATTATTTCGTTTTATGGGGTTTTATAACAAGCAAAACTTTTTATCGAGAATGATATTTTTCGCTAAAATTGAAAATAAAAAAGGTTTTCCTCTTCGGCACCCCAACTTTGGTCACACTGTATAATTTATTACATAAAACTTCTTCTTCTTCAAGTCCGTCTCCTATCGGAGGTTGGAAATCATCACAGCTATTCTTATTTTACTGGCGGCTGCCCTAAATAGGTCGATGGAACTGCAGCCGAACCATTCCCTCAGATTTCTTAACCAAGATATTCTGCGCCTACCGATACTTCTCTTACCCCTGATTTTACCCTGAATGATCAGTCTCAGCAGCGAGTATTTGTCACCTCTCATAACATGGCCAAAGTATTCAAGCTTTCTTCTTTTAACAGTAAGTACAACTTCACATCCTTTTCCGATCCGACGTAAAATTTCGGCATTCGTCACGTGGTCCACCCAAGATACACGTAGCATTCTACGGTAACACCACATCTAAAAAGCTTCAATGTTTTTAATGCTGCCCATCTTGATGGTCCATGACTCAACTCCGTATAATAAAGTGGAGAAGATATAATACCGCAGCATACGCACTCTCAGATCAAGATTTATGTCACGACTACAGAGAAATATTTTCATCTTGTTAAATGCTGATCTAGCTATTTATATTCTTGCTCTTATTTCTTTTGTTTGATCGCCTGTATGATCCAGGCAAGCTCCAAGGTATTTATAGGAGGATACCCTTTCTATAACCGTGTTATTGACAACCAAATCATTCCTGGCCAAATCATTCATTACATAAAACAAATAAAAAGTTTATAGGGAAAAATTGAACATACTTTTGCATAATTATTTATTGCTAATAAATGTATTTCTTTATTCAATTTTTTTAAACCAATTTGAAAGTTTAGCTCATTTTCTTTCATTTGACACCTGTAGAACGGTTCTAACACTATTTTTTTCTGCTTGTGTTATTTGAAAAAAATAGCTCTCTGGGATAAACAATTTGAATAAAATTTAAACAATTGAATGAATAGCTTTGAAATTTTTGTCACATATGAAGCACCAAAGAACCCTTATTTTACAGAAATTTCAAAGCTGCACACCTATTTTTACAACAGTTATCGCGAAATTATTTTTTTTAATTTCGAATTTTTCCAATTATATTAACAATAAAAATAAGTATATTGTATTTTGTAATACGCCATTTTAAAGCTTTTTTTATTCTCTGGAAGATGTTTGCACTAAGAAAACTATAAGTCTTGTTTCATTAATTTGAACAAAAAGGAAAAAAACCGTTTTTGACACTTAATTGTTTATAAATAAAAATGGCCGCCAGATCCTACGCATGGAATAGTTACAATTTGTTCTTATAAGAAAAATATACTTATACCTGTCGAAAAAACGCTTCAGTACCCTGGCTGTTGGAGTGTCATGGAAAAAACCTTATTACCCTGGACTAAGAGGGCGTATAATGGTTTGGGGAGGAATTTCTTTAACAACACGGACAGATCTTATTCCTTTAGGTAGCAATTCTTTAAACAGTAAAAGGTACATAACCGATATTTGACAATTTACCAAATTGCCAGTTTTACATTTGTCAAGTTGTTAATTTGTCATAGCTTACTTTAAGCTTATTTTTTAAACTTAGCATAAAATGAGGGCACACTGATCATAATCATGGCCAGTTGTTAAAGTATCTAACTTTTTGATTATCCAACATAAGCGAATGAGTCAAAAAACAAAATGTTAAGAATACATTTAGCTATAGTAAGGTTTTAATTTCAGTATTTTATAAATGCTTGAATATTCCACAAGGCGTTGCGATCTTTGAGAAAAAAACGCAATTTGATTGGTACACCCGGCATACAATGAAAATTTACATCTAGCAACGCCATTATGATGGCAACTAAAAAATTGCTCAAATCGTACAAGAGGTTCAGGAAATTAAACACATTAAAAATGTCCCAATTCTAAGATGGTGCGTTAATTTCTTCGACAAGTGTATATAAATATCCCCAATAATTTTTTTTCGTTTTTTTTTTCTAAATTTATTTAACTATTATATTATTTTTAATTTTACTTTTTTATTATTTCAGTGCAATGCTGTCACATGGCATGTCTCGGCAGACTTTCAGCTTTACATTATAAATTTATTCATACTATACATAAAGTTAAAATACAATTTTAATGACTTTAAATTTTGTGCCACGATATTGATATTTTCCATCATTTTACATGGAATAACTTTACACATTTATGATGCTGGTCCCCTTTACCAACCATCACTGAGGTAAGCCTATTTTTTAATAAATATATATCTACATAATAATAAGAAAGAACTGTATTGCACTTTAAAAATATCAAAAAAACTAGGTTACAGAAAATTGAATTTCAAAGCTCAAAATCGGTACACATAAAAAATGTATTTTCTCGGCTTGCTGTAGAGCAATTTTCTTCGGATATTTTTTAATCCGTTGAAACTTGAATAGACACACCTAATTCCTAGTAGAGAAGGAAAGTATGCTAAATTTGCAGTTACTCGAGCGTTATGGGGACCTGTTGGGTTGTGAAGATTAGGTCCTAAAACCAAAAAAGTAAAGTAAAGTTTTCCACTGAAGTGGGGACTTTCCATTTTTTAATTTCATGTGCTACGGTTGTGTGAACGGCCGTAGCTCAACGGCATGGTCACTGACCTCATACGCCAGAGCACGCGGGTTCGAGCCCTGCCAACGAAAATCAATTTTTCATTTCTAAAAGTGATACAAGCCGTTTCACCGTGCCTCGGAGAGCACGTTAAGCGGTCGGTCCCCTGGGCTAGTGTGTACATCGAAACTAGTTACTTGAAACAGGGTTAAAGATGTAATTGGCGCCGGAACCTGTCCGAAAATATCTCTCCGGCAAAAATGCCATACGTTATTATTATATTATTTTTTAATTTAATTTTCCATTTACAACAATCGTTTTTTCCGATTATAGCGCCATCTATCCATAATTCGAAAAAATGTCTCGAATAAAAGTTATTTATTTTACGTTAGGAATCCAAATCTGCAATAAAAATGTTAATAAAAATTAATATTTTAAAGTAACCTCCCACTTCACCTCCGTGGGGGATCGTGTTTAGTGTCATTCGATAGATTTTTCAAAAACATTGAATACGTGTATTTGCAGTTTTTCGATCTGATGTTTATTTCGAGAAATATCGCGGCGTTCTTATTTAAAACTTTAAATTTATCCCCCCCCCCCACTTCTCTTCTCGGGGGTCGTGTTTGGTATTATTCGATAGATTTTTAAAAAATATTAAACACGTATTTTTTAGTTTTTCGATCTGACTTTTATTTCTCGAAATATTCGCTTTTTTCTTGTGAAATTTTCTTACTCACCAATTTCCATACACATTAGGTCAAACCGTCAGATTTTTTAAATATACACTTTTCTGCATGTACTTAACTTACCTTATCTTAATCTGACGATTTTGAGTTTTTCTAAGGATAGATATTTTTTTCGGACTCCCCTTACCGAATGCCCCTGTATTAAAATCCAATATAATATATGGTAGGGGTACATTTACAGGGTACAACGTTTCTCCCAATGTCATAATCTGACACGCTCGAGTAACTGCAAAAATCCCCGCTTGGGCTCCCCTACCATAAAAAATAATTAATTATCAAATCCTAAAGATGTTTCATTTTGGTTATAATAAATTATCAGTAGTAATTGCACAAGAGCTCTAAAATTATCGAATTTTTCCCGAGTGACACTTTGACAGTTTTTATTTCACGACCCGAAGGGGAGTGAAATTATGTCAAAGTGTCACGAGGGCAAATATTCGATAATAATTTTAGAGGTCGAGTGCAATTTGCTGCGATTATTTCATGAATAAAACTGTTCAAAACCAAAATTTATTTATTAGCTTTCTATTGGTCAGAATCTCCTATGAATAAAATAATCAGTTTTATTTACAGTACATACCTATTGTTATAAATAAAATTTTTATTTATAACAAAATAAAACTTTTTATAAAATTAGGCTTTTAGAAAAACTAACCAACTGTGCCCTTTTAAGGTTCTAAATACAAATATTATTTCTTTAATATTTTTTTATGATACATTAATAACAATAAACTTCTAAATATAGAAGTTTATAGAAGTTCTATAGTTATTAGATTTAATTTATAAAACTGTATTTAAAGATTATTATTTATTGCATGGAGAAAAAATGCGGGAGAAATTTGACCTCTTGTATCTTAAGAACCAGTCCTCGTAATTTAACTTTTTTCTTTTAAAAGAAGCACCTTGACGGGTCTTTTCCAGCCGTCTTCTGAATTTAATTAAAACTAATATCTACTTACTGAGATATTCGTTTGTTTTTAAACCGAGAATTTATTTTAAACCAAAAATTTGATCAAAATCTTTAAATATTCCTAATGACGCCCAAATAATCCGATTTTAATTATTATTCTATAAAGTAGTTTATAGTAGGGGAGGAAAGTATGCAAAATGTGCAGTCACTCGAGCGCTTTGGGGACCTATTGGGTTGTGAAGGGTAGGTTCTAAAACCAAAAGAAGTTAAGTAAAGTTTTCCATTCTAGTGGGGACTTTCCATTTTTAATTTAATTTTCCATTTCCAACAATGGTTTTTTCCGATTATAGCGCCATTTATCCATAATTCGAAAAAATATTTCAAATAAAAGTTACTTATTTTTACGTAAGGAATCCGAATCTGTCATAAAAAATGGGGGCTCCTATTTAAAATTTTAAAGTTACCCCCCACCCCACCTCCGTGGGGGGTCGTGTTTGGTGCCATTCGATAGATTTTTTAAACATATGGAATAAGTGTATTTCTCAGTTTTTCGATGTGATGTTCATTTCGCAAAATATCGCGGGATTCGAATTTAAAATTTTAAATTTACCCCACACGCCTCTCAGTGGGGAGTGGTGTTTGATATCATTCGATAGATTTTTGACAAATATTGAGCACGTATTTTTTAGTTTTTAGATCTATCGTTTATTTCGCGAAATATTCCCTTTTTTCTTGTGAAACTTTGTGACACCAATTTCTTTACGCTCCACCCAAATCGTCAGATTTTTGAGATATACACTGTTTTGCATGTACTTAACTTACCTTATCTTAATCTGACGATTTCGAGTTTTTCGAAGGATTTTTCGACCCCCCCCCCTTAACGAACTCCCCTGTGTTTAGAGCCAATATTATATGGTAGAGGTACATCTACAGGGTACCAGGTTTCTCCCCATTTGATATTCTGACTCGCTCGAGTTACTGCAAAAATCCCCGCTTGGGCTCCCCTACCATTAGATAGATTGTGTGCTTTTTATAATATACAAGGTGTCCCAAAAGTAGCGGAACGGTCGAATATTTCGTGATCTAAACATCAAATCTAAAAACTGCAATACATGTTTTCAAGCATTTTTAAAAATCTATCCAATGACATTAAATACGATACTCCACCCCTTGGAGGTGGAGTAGGGGGGGGGGCAACTTTAAAATCTTAAATAGAAGCACCCAGTTTTCATTGTAGATTTGGATTCATTATGTAAAATAAGCAACTTTTATTCGAGACATTTTTTCGAATTGTGGATAGATGGCGCTATAATCGGAAAAAAACATGTACCGTGATACCTTAGGTAAATTATAGAAACGGTCTAATATCTCGAGAACTACATTTTTAAATGAAAAACCAAAAAAAAAGTGTTTAATATTTTTCAAAATCCTATCGAACAACACTAAATATGACCCTCCACCCCACCCACTAGAGGTGGGGAGGGGGGTAAATTTAAAATCTTAAATAGCAACCTCCATTTTTTATTACAGATTTGGATTTGTGATGAAAAATTATTAAGCAACATTGATTCGAAACATTTTTTATAATTGTTGATAGATGGCGCTATAACTGGAAAAAGACGATTTATTAGCGCCATCTATCAACAATTCTAAAAAATGTTTCGAATAAATGTTGCTTAATTTTTCATGACGAATACAAGTCTGCAATAAAAAATGTAGGTTGCTAGTGAATATTTTAAAGTTACTTCTAGGGGGTGAGATGGAGGGTCATGTTTAGCGTTGTTCGGTAGGTGTTTAAAAAATATTAAATACGTTTTTTTTGGTTTTACATTTGGAAGTGTATTTCTGGAGATATTAGACCGTTTCTATAATTTACCTATGATATCACGATAAATGGTTTTTTCCGATTATAGCGTCATCTATCCTTAATTCGAAAAAATGTCTCGAATAAAAGCTGCTTACTTTTAAATAAGGAATCCAAATCTGAAATAAAAACTGGGGATTTCCATTTAAGATTTCAAAGTTGTCCCACCCCACATCTAGGGGATGGAGAGGGGGGTCGGGTTTGGTGTCATTCGATAGATTTTTGAATTTTTTTTTTTTTTCGATGCGATGTTTATTTCTAGAATTATTCGACCGTTCCCCTACTTTTGGGACACCCTATATATGAAAACATTGACAAATTTCTATATGGTGTAATTTTTGCGGTGAAAATTTTTAAAGAATTTCAATTAAAAAAAAATGCAAAACTATCATGCGAAATCTATCACAAAGATTTTAATGAAATTTGGTTGATTTTTTATTTATATTTATTAAGATTTTCTAGGGGATTTACAAAGGTGCTAAGTGCAACTTAGGCGGTTGAAAAACATGTTATGGTTCTTGTTTTAATTGAAATACATGTTAGTGTGTGTTTAAGCTCAAAGCAGATACTTAAATGAGTAACAACTTAACAAGCAAGGAAGAAGCAGACAATTTGTCATTTCTCAATCAAAGTTTGACAGGGTATTAAGAAATAATAACTTACACCCTTATCACCAGAGCTGGGATTTACACACAATAAAAATTTAACAAAAAGGCGCCTAAATAGACCACAACTTTTATTAAAATAAAGGCAGAAATCTAAACATACAAGCAACGATATACGATATAGGCAATATAAGCAAAATAACATAACATAGACCACTCATCAACGGTAGAAAACTGTAAAACCGTGGAATTTTGAGAATCAACACCGATTTTAATGAAAATTTGATGGCTGCGCAACCTGAGAAAATGGTACGGATGTACATCAAACGAACTTTTCAGAGCAGCCGTCTCCAAAGTCAGAATAGCTATGATGATTGCAGATTGCACTTGAAGAAGGAGATTGGTCAGAATCTCTAAGAATAAAATAATCTATCTAATTACATCTTTTACTATTTTTATATATATTCAATAATCTTTTTAAATTATTGTACAAAATACCTAGATTTACATAATTTTTTAAATTATTTCTTTTAGATATTTTGAAGCAAGGTCATTATATCACTCATTAAAGTATGTGATCTCCTATATGTCAACACCTTCATTGTGGTCCTCAAGTTTTATTGGAGTAATATTTGGAATAATTTATATTAGAAGCAGAAATACTAGTGTAAAACCAAATACGGTAAATAAATTTATAGATAATAATAATTAGTAATTCATTAATAATTATAGTCTAAGATCCGAATATAGGTCGATCTGAACCCATCTGCTTTCCGGATGAAATATTTTTTTATTAAATGTGATACGTATTACAAATATTTCTAGCATAAATTGCCTATCAAAATCGTGTCATTTCTGTCCTTAAGGGGGGCTATAGGGGTTGAAATCAATATTTCAAGCACATTTTTTTTAAGTACGGTAGAAATATTTTACTTTTAAATTAAATAGGCATATTCAGCAAAATTCATAGATTATTAAAAAATAAGCCAACGTTGGCAAATTTTTGACGACACCTCAAAATATAATGAATTTTGCGGTGGACATCAGAACTCATCATTGGATCATGGTAAACAAAAATTTCAAAAAGATTGTATTAGCTTATGAATTTTTCAAGGTAACGCAGTCAAATTTTTTTAGTTTTATTACTTTTTTTACTATTTTTATTACTATTTTCTACTTTTAACTTTTTAACCTACCCACGTATCAAGTTATAACATAACTACCCGCGTGGCGTACTTTATACGCCACAAGAAAATACACTTAAAAACAACGGATTTTTGTTTATTTTTTTTTTTAATACACTTAGTTGTTTGTTATAAACCTTATTCGGCATCAGTGAATACTTGGAGTTCCTGCTCAGTAAGCCAATTGGGATTTATAACTGGAATCATGGAATAACTAGATTCCGTGGTAAATAAAATTAGTAATAAAATATTTTTTTAAATGTTATTTTTTTACAGGAGAAAAAGTATTGCTTAAAAAGAAAAATATATTTTGTATCATAATGACTAAAAAACAATTGAAATATGTATTTATATTATGACTTATATACAGGGTGTAACAAAAATACAGGTGATTAATTAAATCACATATTCTGGGACCAAAAATAGTTCTAATGAACCTAACTTACCTTAGTACAAATATGCACATAAAAAAAGTTACAGCCCTTTGAAGTTACAAAATGAAAATCGATTTTTTCGAATATATCGAAAATTATTGTAGATTTTTTATTGAAAATAGACATGAAGCATTCTTATAGCAGGAACATCTTAAAGAAAAATTATAGTGAAATTTTTGCACCCCATAAAAATTTTATGGGGATTTTGTTCCCTTAACCCTTAAACGCCCAACCTTTTTTAGGTTCCATGTACGCCCAAGGGTGGGTAAAAAATGTCCACCTCGAAAATAGCTAATATATTTATTGAGAGTTGTTGGAAATGGATTAAACTTAAGATTCTTATGCTTAATAAACACAGCATCGTCTAAAATATTAATATAAACAATTTACAAACCTTAAAAAAAATTACAATGTACATCAAAATTAACATACCAGTAAAACCAGTAATTCCAATTTGTCGATTTTCTCCACATTCTTCCTTTCAACCTCCTCATTGGCGGATAATTATGTAGATTATGTAATTATACGTCGATAATTATACGGATTATCTACCTACCAACGAGAAATTATATAGAAACCTTTACTAACAAGTTTTACCAAGGGTGTACTTTTTATGCCCACCCATATTTAACTCAAGATGCTACTTTTATTTTCAAAAATATCGGTAGAACCAAATTAACATTCGATAAAGGGCTGCCTTTTTAACAATAAATAATTTTTTTTTAATTTTTAAACACGTACTAAATATGTTACAAGGGAATACACATGAGGTGGACATTTTTTACCCACCCTTGGGCGTTTAAGGGTTAAACCCCCCAAACTTTTGTGTACGTCTCAATTAAATTATTATTGTGGTACCATTAGTTAAATTCAATATTATTAAAACTTTTTTGCCTCTTAGTATTTTTTCGATAAGGCAGGTTTTATCGAATTGAGGCTTATTTTTCAATATGTTTACATAATGATTTTATATGGGAGTTTTGTTCTTTTAAACTCCCCAAATGTTTGTGTACGTTCCAATTAAAATATTACTGCAGTACCATTAGTTAAACACAGTGTTTTTAAAACTTTTTTGCCTCTTTGTATTTTTTCGAAAAGACACCTTTTATCGAGATTTGACTTCTTTTTAATATGGTTCAAAATATCCCAAAAAAGTAAATCATAAATAAATGTTCATATTAAGTGCGTTCGCGGGTGCCTGTCGGCGACTAGTCGGCGACAAATTAGCAGCAAAACGCATGCGCACTTTAAAATGATATAAATAATATCGTTAATAGATAAATATACAACGTATATTTGCCTGGTATGATTTAATAATTAGTTATTAATATTAACTACAAGTAAATATACCTTGTATATTTATCTATTAACGGTATTATTTATATTAAGTGAGGTTAGAAATTGTCGGCGACAATTTGTCAACTGTACCCGCGAACGCACCTATATTAGGTGCGTTCGCGGGTACAGTTGACAAATTGTCGCCGACAATTTCTAACCTCACTTAATATAAATAATACCGTTAATATATAAATATACAAGGTATATTTACTTTTAATTAATATTAATAACTCATTATTAAATTATACTAGGTAAATATACCTTGTATATTTATATATTAACGGTATTATTTATATCATTTTAAAGTGCGCATGCGTTTTGCTGCTAATTTGTCGCCGACTAGTCGCCGACAGGCACCCGCGAACGCACTTATTATTACCAAGTCTCCATAATCGTACTTAACCATATACAAATATGTGGTGGATTTGACAAATATTCGAAATATCTCGATAAAAACTGACTTTTCGGAAAAGTACTAGGAGGCAAAAAAGTTTTAAAAACATTGTGTTTAACTAACGGTACTACAATAATAATTTAATTGGAACGTACACAAATGTTTGGGGGGGTTTAAAGGAACAAAACCCCCATAAAATTTATATGGGGTGTCCAAATTTCGCTATAGTTTTTTCTTAAGATGATACTGCCGTAAGAATGCCGCATGTCCATTTTCAATAAAATATCTCCAATAGTTTTCGATACATTTGAATTAATCGATTTTCATTTTGAAACTTAAAAGGGCTGTAACTTTTTTTATGAGCACATTTGTACTAAGGTAAGTTAGGTTCAATCGAATTATTTTTGGTCCCAGAATATGCGATTAAATTTATGACCTGTATTTTTGTTACACCCTGTATATTATTATAATCATGGCGTATATTGTCCACCACCGCACCGGAAACAACAAATAATAAACTGTAAATTACGATCTTCCCAGACGCCGATTATAACGAAACTAAAACCAAATTGTAAAGCACATTCCAGTGAGAGGTTAGAAAGATAGACAAGGTCAAAAACTAAATTTTTAAATATATTTGTAGTAGAATTCTTATATCTGGCGTACAAAATACGCCAGCACGTGTAGTTAAAGGTTAATATCACTCAGAAAAGGGTGAAAATTAACATATTGATTTTTGAATAAAAAATAAGCATAAATCAAAAAATATCTGGACATCGTTACCTCAAGGAATGTCTAAAGAAAATACATACAAAATTTCAGGTGGGTCGGTGAAGTAGTTTTTTAGTTACAATGTCTACGTCTACAGCCTTTGGAAAAAGAAGTTTTAAGGAAAAAGCGTTTAAAATGTCAACTTTTATTTTCAATTCCTTTTTTGTCTGTCTGATCGTAAAATGATTAACACCGGAATATCTTTTTAAAACGCAAATAATTTACAAAAGAAACTGAGAACAGCTGTTGACAGTTGTTCAACAAGCAAGTTGAAGGTAAGGATATTCATCACTATCTCCCTATCTCCCTACATTCTACTCGCTTTGCAGCAAATTCGCGCCAGCGCTCTTGAGTTTAGTGGGAAATGGTCAACAGCTGTTCTCATTTTCTTTTGTTAATTACTGCGCGGTTCAAAAACCTATTCCGGTGTGCATTACTTTACGTTTTGACAGACAAAAATATAAATTGAAAATAAAAATCGACAATACTTTAAAACTGCTTTTTTCAAAGGCCGTAGACATTGTAACTCAAAAACTACTTGATCAACCCACCTAGAATTTTGTATATATTTTCCTTAGACATTCCTTGAAGTAAAGCTGTCTAGATATTTTTTGTTTTATGCTTGTTTTTTGTTTAACAATAATAAATATGTTGATTTTCACACTTTTTTGCAAAAGAAATCGTTGTTTTGACTTCCTGAGTGATATCAAAATCAAAATTCGATAAAACTAAAAAACTGGACAGCGTTACCTGGAGAAACTCATAAGCTAATAGAATCTCTTTGAATTTTTTGTTTACCATTATCCAATGATGAGGTCTGATATTCATCGCAAAATTCATTGTTTTTTGAGGTGTCTTTAAAAATTTGACCCCGTTAGCTTAATTTTTAATATTTTTTCTTGCATTTTTCCTTGAATAATCTATGAATTACCATACTTCAAAAGGTATGGTAATTGGTAGAAATACTTCTATCATACTTTGCATGGGTGCAATTCTGTTGATTTCATGTTTTTATGTATTATGTAGTTTTTATTTCTCTTATAAAGACTTTTGACGATTTCAACTAGTTTATCGTCAACCCCTCTTTTTATCAAGCTGTCCCACATAGTTTGTCGTTTCACCCTCTCGAATGCCTTTTCCAGATCTATGAAGGCCATATATGCTTTGTTTTTATGGTTTTTATGCAAAATATAGTCTTGTACAACCACGCCCCTTTCTAAAGCCGCTCTGTGCTTCACTCAAAATAGTTTCTGTAATGTTTCTCAGCTTTTTTTTTAGTACTGTTTCATAGACTTTGAGTGAAGAACATAACAGTGTAATTCCTCGAGAGTTGTTACAATCTTTGGGGTCTCCTTTCTTATATATCGGCGACATTACTCCTATCTCCCAGTCCTTCGGTTTCTTGTTTGCTTGCTTCTTTGAATATTTCGGCTAATTGTTGTGCACCTTTCATTCCCATATACTTCAGCATTTCCGGTGGTATATGGAATATAGAATAATAAATTACATAAATACCACACATAAATAGCTTCAGAACAATAGCTGATAATGAACAATGATTTAAAATGAACAATATTTTAAATACATATCCATAAATTTCTAAAATATAATATAATGTAATCCATTCGTACCAAATATACTGCGTATGCATAGAAAGCTAGGATCTGCAATCTGCTTGTGCTTGTAGTCGGTTCAGTTCTTTTCCCACTCCGTTATGAGGAACGCTAAGTGTTCTTTGGTCACCTGGTCCACAGAGGTGAAGATAATTGAGAAAGAGGAATTGATTCTTGTTCCGGGGCGAAGACCAAGATGGCGGTCACCAAACAATTGGTCCGAGCAAATCAAAATTCAGCTGACCACTCATTCTGAGAAACTCTTAGAGCAGCTGAAGATAGTGACCAATGGAAAAAATTTGTTAGTACAGGAAATCAAGATTTTCAGTCCCATGATCCTCACGGGCAAGCGACAAGAGATACAGGGAACCTAAAAGCCTAATTGAAGATCTAAGTGAAAGGGGATATATATTTTTGAAAAATGTTCCTAACTAAAAGTTAGAACCAAATAACCACTTTTTAGGAAAAGATATATGGTAAAAATGTATAGGACAAAAGAAAAAATTATTGTTGGGAAATATAATAGATTAGCCAAACATCAACGGAAACAATTTAATACATGTAGCCTAGGACAAAAATGAATTTTCCGTAATGGTCGCTAATCTTAACAGAGATGGCACATGCATAGTACTTACTCCGTGGCGTTACAACCCTTCGTGGGTTTTAGCCGACTTGACAACATGCCTCCACTCTTTTCTGTCTTGAGCAACCTCCATCCAATTCGCCACTCCCATCGCGCTTAGGTCTCCTGCTATATTATCTCGCCACCGGAGTCGAGGGCGTCCGCGTGGTCTTCTTTCAGTTGGTACTTCCTCCCACACCAGTCTTACTGTTCTTTGGTCAGAATGTCTTCTGAGGTGTCCTGCCCATTGGAGTCTTCTGGACTTTATTTCTTTTATGATGTTTACGTCTGGGTAAAGTTCTTCGAGTTCCTTGTTAGTTCTTATCCTATATTGTCCTGATGCTTCATCCAGCACAGGACCAAAGATCTTCCTTAGGATTCTTCTTTCCCAAACAAGTAGTCTCTCTTCCTTTGCCTTTGTTATCGTCCAAGTTTCGCTATCGGCCACGTCCACGTTACATCACAACGGGTCGTATGATTGTTTTATAGACTTGTATCTTCGTACGTCTTGTTAGTTGTTTTAATTTTATAGGGTTTTGGAGGGTAGAAAACATCTGTTGCCGGCCTGTATCCTGTTGTTTATTTCTTGTGATCCGTTATTGTCTTCATTTATTATTGTTCCAAGATACTTGAATTCTCTAAAGCGCTCAAAGTTAACGTCATCGATGGTGACGTTCTGACCAATTCTGTCTCTGTTTTGGTTATTGCGGCTCATATACATATATTTCGTCTTCTTTTCGTTGAATTGGAGCCCCAACTTCTCTGCTTCCTTCTCGAACCTCACGAAAGTCTCCATAGGATAGGTCTCCATGCATAGGAGGAGGAGCGAACCCTCCTCCTTTTTCTTGTCTCTTAAACCGGCCACCTGCGGTACTGCGGCGTCGTTCAACTTCGTTTAATTTGACAAATTGGAAAATATTTTGATCGTGTGTGAACTTGCATCCAACGAAATCATAAAATTTGACCGCAGACAGATTGGTCTGTCTGCTGCAGTACTGCAGAGTGATCCCATCGATTTCTTGAGCGAATGTTACCGTTTACAATTTGTCGATATTGTAAGATATGACATGTTCTACCTACTTACTTTGGTCATATAAAAAATCGACATGGCTTCAGTTAGCGAGAATCTTTTAAGTGAGTTTTTGAGTTATATTATAAAGAACAGGAATGCCTATGTCGAATTAAGAGGAAACAGTAGCGATCAACAGGTAGCGAAAACGCGTTCCAAGATTGCGGCTGTAATTTTGGATATTTTCTCGAGATATTTGGCACACGTATTCCTAATATAATAAAGAATGGCGGTACAGAGCCCAATTTGAAAAATATATTAATATCTGGAAATTACTCTGTAAGTAAATACAATATTAAAAAAAACGAGCCTGTACCGCCATTAAGAAGAACAAAAAAATGCATTTTTTTCAAATAAACTTTTTTATCCGTTGCCTAGATTTTGTGTCATTTTGGAACTACTAAAATTTTTTATTTTATTAGTAGTTCCAAAATGACACAAAATCTAGGCATCGGATAAAAAAGTTTATTTGAAGAAAGTGTATTTTTTGTTCTTAATGACGGTACAGGCTTGTTTTTTTAATATTGTACTTAATTACAGAGTAATATCCACATATTAATATATTTTTCAAATTGGGCTCTGTACCGCCATTCTTTATTATATTACGAATCCGTGTGCCAAATATCTTGAAAAAATATTAAAAATTACAGCCGCAATCTTGGAACGCGTTTTGGCTACCTGTTGATCGCTACTGTATCACCTTAAAAGTAAAACGTATTACAATAGAACACCTGCAAATAAGGAAGGCAATAGTAAACGCGTCAAAGACTGACGAAGAGTGAAGAGTTGTAACGCCATTGATGATGATAACCTTCAAAGAGACAATGGACATTCTAGTTTCAAATTCTCAAGTACCGGGTGTCCCAATAAAAATGGCTCTCGGCCATATCTCAGGAACCGTTTATAGTACAGCTTTGAGAAAAAAAATTTTATAACAGAAGTTGTCTCGGAGAAAGCCTGGAAATTATTTTCATAGTTGTGGGTCCACTGCTAGAGGGCGTAATTGAATATCAAAAATTAAAAATCTAAATTTTACAAAATTTTCCTAATGAAGGGGCACTGGAAATCCGATCATCGTATTATTCATAAAATTCTGCGCATATTTGATTTCACAAGTTTAAGTCTACCTTTACAAATAAGAGGTGGGGGTGAGTGGGAACCTTGTTATGAAAAAATAGCTGTAAGTGCGGTTCTGCTAACTCGAATTTTTCAGACTTGGTCTTGTTAAATAGAGATATTTTTCGTCAATGTAAGGGATATAATTTCGAAACGGCCTAATAAGTAATATGCCAGCTAGAAGGCGTTATTTAAGTTTTTTTCAGAAATCTGGTTTTCTTTGAAAAATATTAAATACAAGTATGCATTTTTAATCCTGTATTATAAAATTAGATTACATTAGCAATAGAATAGCGAAAACGATATCTTCAGAAACGTTTAAATTTAAAAACATAACTGTTACTCTTACCGATAAACGAAGTTAAGGAAAAGTAGTGTGCTATGGAAAAAACCAAGAGACATTTTCCATATGTCAACGTTTATAAAAGGGCTTTTCAACGCTTCTCATTTGTTTCGAGCCTCCGTCATATGTCGTATATTAATATTATACACTGATTATACGACACGTGACAGAGGCTCGAAACAAATGAGAAGCTTTGAAAGCCCTATTAATTAAAACAACATTAAGACAAACAGCACTATAATATATAACAAAGAAATAAAAACAACTATTTACTGACGACCTAAATGTTCAAATAGTTGCCTATCATTTTCGATACTTTACTCTTTCAAGAGTAGATTGAACAGCAGTCGCAATTTCTGCTCTCGAAATGCTTTAAATGGCGTTTCGTATTCTCTGGATCATGTTTTCTTGAGTATAGTGTATTAAATGATGGGCAACAATTTGAACATTTAGGTCGTCACTAAATAGTTGTTTTTATTTATCTGTTATATTTTAGTGTTGTTTGTCTTATTGTTATTTTAAATAATTATATTTATATACGTTGACATCTGGAAAATGTTTCTTTGTTTTTTCCATAGCACACTACTTTTCCTTAACTTAGTTTACCGGTGACAGTAACAGTTATATTTAAAACTTACACGTTTCTGCGGTTTTTGCAGCTAAAAACATGCGGTTTTTGCTATTCTATTGCTAATTTAATATAATTTTATAATACAAGGTTAAAAATGCATACTTGTATTTAATATTTTCCAAGAAAAACTAGATGTCTGAAAAAAAGTAAATAACACCTTCTAGCTGGCATATTACTTATTAGGCAGGCTGGTTCGAAATTATAACTCTTACATTGATGAAAAATATTTGTTTTCAACAAGACCAAAATTGCAAAATTGGATTTAGCAGAACCAGACTTACAGCCATTTTTTCATAACAAGTTTCCCACTCACCCCCACCTATTATTTGCAAAGGTGGACTTAAACTTGTGAAATCAAATATGCGCAGAATTTTATGAAGAAAACGGTGATCGAATTTCCAGTGCCCCTTCATTAGGAAAATTTTGTAAAATTTAGATTTTTTAATTTTTGATATTCAATTACGCCCTCTAACGGTGGACCCACAATTATGAAAATAATTTCCAGGCTTTTCCGGAGGCAACTTTTGTTATAAAAATATTTTTCTTAAAGCTATACTACAAAGGGTTCCTGAAATATGGCCGAGAGCTATTCTGCGAGTGGCCGGCTTGATTTAGTTTTTAGCCGCACATTAGTGATTATCTGTACTTTTCAAACAATTTGTAGATTGCAGTTTTCGGGTCTTCTAAATATGATGTGCCTTATGTTTCTTATCCAGGAATGTTGTTTTTTTCCTGGGCTTCGGCACTCTTGTATCTATATTGTCGTAATATATGGCCAAACTAGATTTTTCTTTCTTTAACCATGATAAATAGTTTTTGTTCGCAACCTACACTGAAAGGTTTTCCATTTCGCTCGTAAAGGTCTCCATAGAGCTCATATTTATTTCAAATGATTCAACGCGGTTCATTGTTGTTATGTTAAGAGACTACGTCTTTGCAACTAAAGTAAAATGGGCCATACATTGGACAAATTTACTCTAAGTAAAAATATCTAATATAATAATATAATATCTAATATAATAAAATAATATCTAATATAATAAAAAAATATCTAATAGAAATTTTTTCACAAATGCTATTGTAAAGTTGATTTTAAGTTTAATTTCTTCATTACAGTTCCATGTTCCATTATATTTATTGTGGCGCCCACATATTTAAATTCTGATACCCGTTCTATAGTATTTCGGTCGTTTGTCAAAATGATATTAATTATGGGCTTTTGACGTCTTTTCATAATCTTCTATGTCGTCTATGTGCTTAAGATCCTCTAAAGTTGATACTAGAATTGCTGGGCGTTCTACATAGCCTATATTATCTATTGAAATTCCGTTAATTTTAATTCTTCTGCTTTCTACTTCCAGATCCATTTGAAATATCCTTTCTACGTACATATTACAAAACTGACGAAAATATGCCGCCTTGACGTATTATTTTAATTCAAAATATCAGTGGATGGATTTGTTTTTTTTTTTTCATTTTCACCGTTTGATCCAATACAGTTCTTGTAGAATTCTTCTCATTTTTATTTCGAGTAGTCTGTTTAGTAGAACACCGCGTTTCACATTGTCGAAGGTCTTTCTGATAGTTCATGAATCATACAAAACTTCTTGGGCATAACAGTTTTGAATAGTGTTATTGAGAATAAAAACGGTCATGATGTCGAATTGTGTTATTGAGGATACATTAACTAATGTATCCTAATTTTTAAATTCTATTAATTTATTTTGTTTTCTTAACGTGTTCAATATAAAAAAACTATCTACTTGATTTACATAATAAACAACTATTCATCTATTTATTAATTATATGTGCACATCTAAAAATTTTTTTTAGGGATTAAATATACTTTGGTTTAGTATTTCGATTGGACTTATTTATTTGTCTAACCAGATGGGCGCTATAAAGATAAATGGAATTAAAGCATCTTTGCTTGGATCTATTATTAAGCCCATATTTTGTATAGGATGTGGCTTAGGTGTTTACGGTATGTCACACAATTTTGGAGGTAAATAATGATTTATAAAGTTTAAAATATCTGAATATCAATATCATACTTTCATCTGCAAGGACGACAAATAATAGTATCTTATTCTTACTTACTTACTTACTTAATCCAGAACTTGTCTACCTTTCGGTGTGAGTTATTACGGAGTTACGTTCTCCGTCGTTTTCTTCCACATTTCCTTCCATTTTTTTCTATCCATGGCCAATTCTTTTGTTCCCTCCCATTTTATTCCTCTTTTGTCGGGCGCTTCCCTCACTTCTTCTGTCCACGTCTTTCTTGGTCTTCCTCTCTTCTTTCTTCCCTTGCTTCATATATTTGTCTTACTATTTTCTCTTTTGCTCTTCTCAGTACATGTCCGAGACATCTAAGTTTTCATTGTTCGATTGTTGTTGTAACTGAGTGTATTTTCAGATTTTCTGTAAATGTCTGATTTCTAATTTTATCTTTCCTTGTTTTCCCCTTCATTGTTCTCAAAAATCTCATTTCTGTGCTTATTAGTCTATTCTTATGCCTTTTTGTTAATGCCCAAGATTCACAGGCATAGGTTAGAGTGGGATTCACAATATTTTTTACGATTTCCGTTTTTATATTCTTAGGTATTTCTTTCTTTTTTTTTTAAGTTTCTCTTAATAATATTGTACAGCTTACCAGTCTTTGCAATTCTTTCATGTATCCCATCTTTTAATTTCCATCCCGGATTACGATTACCCTCAAATACTTATATCTGTCTACCTGTTTAAGTTGCTTGCCATCTACTTCTATTTCATGTTTTCCTTTTTGTCTTCCAATTATCATTGTTTTTTTATTTTTCTTTGTTTATTTTCATGTTTCTGATTTTTAGCTCTTCATACAATATGTTTATATTTTCTTGTAATTGTTTTTCTGATTCCCCAATGATCACCAGGTCGTGTACGTAGCATAGTTCTGTTATTTGTATCATTCTCAACTTCCAATATCATACATTATATTTTCTCCATTTGTGTTTGTATTCTTTTATTACGTCATCTAGTACTAGGTTAAAGAGTTAGGGCTCAGCTAGGGCTCAGGACACAACCCTGTGTTAATCCAATATTGCTGTCAAATACTTTTGATTTTTCATTTCTTGTCCTTACATAGCTTTTCGTTTTTTCGTATAAACTCTGGATGCATCCTATTAGATCTTGTTCAATTTTTCTCTTCTCTAGTATTTTTCCAATATCTTCTCTTTTAATTCTGTCGAAAGCTTTTTCCATATCTATGAAACGTACATGTATTTCTTCGTCTTGTATTGTTCGTCCCTCCTTCTTTTCTGAAACCACTCTGACTCTCCTCAAAGGTCTTTTCTAGTTTTTCTCTTAGCCTGTTTTCTAGTATACTAGCATACAGTTTTCCTACTGTGCTTTTAAGTTTTATTCCTCTATAGTTTGAGCATCCTTTGCTATCTCCTTTTTTATACAATGGTGTTATAATGCCTATCTGCCAGTCTAGTTGTATTTTCTTTTTATTTTTAGCTTGGTTTATGATGTTTAGTAATTCTTGTTGTCTTTCTGCATTCATGTATTTGACCATTTCTGCAGTTATATCGTCATGTCCCGGTGCTTTTCCCATTTTGACATCGTTGATTGCATTTGTTAATTCTTTTTGTGTTATATTTCCTATCTGTTCCTGTTGCTCTTGTGGAGTGTGTTGATTTATGTTTTGTTATATCTTATCTCCTTCTACTTGTTCTACTTCCAAGAGTTCTTCAAAGTATTCTCTCCACTTCTCCATAATCTCATTCTCTTCTGTAAGTATGGTTCCATTCTTATCCTTCTAGTTCCATTCTAGTATATTATTCAGCGATCATATAATGATGGCTATTACTCACGAAGCTTGCGACACCAGCCGTAGGCGAGTGTCGTAATTTATGAGGGTGAGTAATAGCTATTACATGCGATTAGAATACTATTTTTTATGACATCTTTTTATTTTAATTAGTAAAATTATAATTATCAACACCCGAGATTAAATTTATAATTTACAAAAATACCTAAATGCTGTTTGCCAATAATACCTGGCTGAATTATTGGTTGCCTACTGTTACCAAATTCTATCTTACGTATTGTAAACATACAACAAGAAATATTCAATTCAAGTTCTATTCGTTTCTGAAAAATTGTAAGCACTTTGTACCTATCTACTCTCAATGTTTCTAATAAAAATAGGAAATGGCTATTATCGGTGGACGTATTTCATAAAGTTATAATGAAAATTTATATTTAACTAAGTATATATAATATAATAATGTAACTATATATAATATGTAATAACATATTATTTAACACAATAAAACTTTATAAAACAAAAAATATAATATTAGTTATGAATTTTAATTAATACAAACAAAAAGCTCTAATGTCAGTTTGACTAAAAAGGATAAACGTCAAAATGTTTAGTAAACAAGATATAAACTTATAGTCCAGAAAGCCACTACGCATCTGCTAGGAAAAATATTCCAATTCGGATTTTTTGCACAATCTTACTCAAAAAGGACTCCTTTTAACAAATTTGCATGTTGCTAGGACCAAAAGGTGGTCAAAAATTTTTTAAACGTTTTTTTTTGTTTTTTTCCTAAAATTATTTTCTTTGAATGGAAAAAAGTTTTTGTAGTATTTTTGGATCATTACTGACTTTTCTCTAAAAATGATAGTTTTTGACATACAAGCCATTAAAAATTGAAAAATTGCGAAATCGGCCATATTTAACCCTCAAAAACTATGTGAAAAACTAAAAATTTGAATGTTGCCAAGGTAGGTAGATATTCTTTAAACATCGATTGATGAAATCCCTAAGAGTTTTTTGCAATACAATATTCAAAACTCCTTTGTTTTTTAATTGCTAATCAAGCGTGCGTGACACTATTTTCCACCGACAGCATGGTGCAAATGAAAGGAATAAATTCGTTATTTCGTAAACCGGCGACTTTAAGGAAAAATTCCGAAACAGGTCGATGTTTATTTTTAAGTTATGAAATTGTGGCATAAATAGTTTACTAGTGACGTCATCCATCTAGGCGTGATGACGTAATCGATGATTTTTTTAAATGAGAATAGGGGTCGTGTGCTAGCTCATTTGAAAGGTTCTTCAATTATCTATTCAGTAATACAAAACTTTTATATAATTATTTATACAGGGTGTCCTTCTACTTCTTTTTTTTTGTCAAATAATTTAATTTAATAAAAATTTTTTGGAAACGCTGTATAAATAATTATGTAAATGTTTACATTACTGAATAGAAAATTGAAGAACCTTTCAAATGAGCTACCACACGACCCCCATTCTCATTTAAAAAAATTATCGATTACGTCATCACGCCGAGACGGATGACGTCACTAGTATACCATATACGCCACAATATCATAACTTAAAAATAAAAATCGACCTGTTTCGGGTTTTTGCCTTAAAGTCGCCGGTTTTCGAAATAACGAATTTATTCCTTTCATTTACACCATACTGTATACACATGCAAAGGTGGAAAATAGTGTCCCGCACGCGTGATTAGAAATTAAAAAACAAAGGAGTTTTGAATGCTGTATTGCAAAAAACTCTTCGGGATTTCATCAATCGATGTTTGAAGAATATCTACCTACCTTGGCAACATTCAAATTTTAAGTTTTTCACATAGTTTTTGAAAGTTAAAAATGGCCGATTTCGCAATTTTTCAATATTTAATCGCTTATATGTCAAAAACTATCATTTTTAGAGAAAAGTCATTGAAGACCTTTTCTGTTTGGAATGGTCCAAAAAACCTAAAAGAACTTTTTTCCATGCAAAAAAAATAATTTTAGGAAAAAAACAAAAAAAAAAACGTTTAAAAAATTTTTGACCACCTTTTGGTCCTGGCAACATGCAAATTTGTTAAAAGGAGTCCTTTTTGAGTAAGATTGTACAAAAAATCCGAATTAGAATATTTTTCCTAGCGGATGCGCAGTGGCTTTCTGGACTATTAAAAAATTTACTGATAAACAGAGTTGTATCGTCCGCCCCGTTAGCGCAATTAGTCCATTTCGATTATTTTGCACAAACTTGCTCAAAAAGAGGTCCTTATAACAAATCCACAGGGTGCCAGGCGGTGCCGTGGTCGAAAAATTGTTTAAACAATTTTTTTATACAAATTCACAAAAATAATTTTTTCATTTCGAACATTTTTTTTAGACTGGATCATTCTGAACATAAAAGGTGTTTAGTCATTTTCCCCTAAAATTAATTTTTGTTGAGTTATACGCGATTTAAAATTTGAAAAATGCGAAAATGGTCATTTTCAAGGCTTAAAAACTCGATTAAAAATTATTATTATGAAAGTTAAAAGGTAACCACACATCAAAGTCTAAAACACCTCCTTCAAAATCCTGAAGAAATGTTTGTCATTATTTTATTACAAAGCTGTTATTTTTAACCCGGGGGCAGTGGCGCTCACTTATGTAACGTTAGTAGTCGCGCGTAGAGAAAAAATCTTAGAATATAGATTTAAATAGGAATTTAAATCAAATGTCCGTTTTATAATATTTTTATTTATATACTTGTTATGTTAAAAATATCTATTTCTAACAATTTTAAAGCTAATTAGTTCTCACCAAAGCCGTAAATTCGACAAAAAAAAATAAAAAAATAAAAAAGATAAAAAAAAAATTCTACGCATTACTACGATCTTCCTCGAGGCACTTACGAGTGGCAAGCAATGTTGAAAAAATTTTCATCAAGTTATCACGGAAAAGGGTAAAATGTGAGATTTTTTCTGACGGCGCGCGGCGCGATTGCTCCCGGGTTAATTATTAACAATTAGCGCTATAGTTCAGTCTGTATCGTCGCCCCCGTTAGCGAAATTATTTCGATTAGCTATTTTTGCACAAACTTACTCAAAAAGAGGTCCTTATAATAAATCCATAGCATGCCAGCACGCCGTGCGGGAAAATTTACTTTCACGTACGCCGTGCGGGAAAGTGCAACTTTAGGAAACAAAATGCGTGCGTGAAAGTGGTTCTTCGCCACAATTTTTGGACCACGGCACCGCCTGGCACCCTGTAGATTTGTTATAAGGACCTCTTTTTGAGTAAGTTTGTACAAAAAAATCGAATCGGAATAATTTCGCTAACGGGGCGAAGATACAACCCCGTCTATGACCCACTGTTACAGTTAAAATTTCTTTAAAATTTTTTCGAAGTTAATAATTATTGATACTTACTTACTGAAGCCGTCCTCTTGTACCTTACGGTGTTGAGGTAAGGGGAGAAATCAGACGTATCCATGCCTTTCGGTCAGTAGCAAGTCTTTCTGCTTCTCTCCACCCAATATTTCTTTTTACTCAAGCCTTTCCAATATTTGCGTTCCACGTTCTTGCTGGCCTGCCTCTTCGTCGTTTGTTGTCAGATGCCGCTTTCCATACCCTCTTTACAGTTTTACCTTCACTCATTCTCGCCATATGTCCGAACCACGATAACTGTTTCGTTTCAAGTCTGTCTAAGGTCCTTCCAACACCGCACCTTTCACGTAAGTCTTCATTTCTTATACGATCACGTCTGGTCACCCCGGATACCGCACGTAAATATCGCATTTCGCATGCTTGAATTTTACTACGGATGTTGTCGTTCACTGTTCAGGTTTCACTACGGTAGAGTAGCACCGGCTCGTATACAGTTTGAAATACTTTTATTTTTGTTTTCAGGCTTACTTCTTTCTTCCTAATAAAACTTTTATATAGTGCATAGTATAATTTTGTTGCACTCATTACCCTGCTGTTTATTTCTGGTTCTATATTTCTCTACTTGTGTAATGGTCTCATTATTCAGCTTTACATTTATATTTTCTTGGGTTTTCGATATTACTAAAGCTTCTGTTTTTTCAATATTTATTTTCATCCCAAATTTCTTAAAGGCTTCATTCCAAACATTCACATTCACTTGCAAGTCTTTTTCTGATTTTTCCACAATTACCAGGTCATCGGCATATATCAATTCTGACACGTAAACTTATTGATGTTTATACACCCCAACCCTAGTTCTTTTTACCTTACCCCTGCATTCTTTTGCAATTTCGTCCATTAGAGTGATAAATAACAAATGACTGAGAACACCACCTTGTCTTACACCTGTCCTTATACACTTATATATACTCTTTATTGCTTGGATTAATTTCGGTTTCACATTTCTACGGTTTAATATTTCCCAGATCTTGTTCCGTGGCGCGCGATCAAATGCTTTTTCCAAGTCCACAAAACAGAGAAACGACTTACTGTTATGCTCTAGGGCTTTTTTTGATAACTGTCTCATCGTGAATATGAGATCGGTTGTACCTCGCCCTGGCCTAAAGCCGCATTGGCTGTCATCCAGTGTGGCCTCGATATTTTCTCGAAGCTTTTTCTCTAGTATTATTTCGTAGATTTTACTAGCAACTGCCAACAATGATATTCCCCTGTAGTTAGAACACTTATGTTTATCACTTTTTTTGTGTAATGGTAGAATAGTTGCAAGAGTCCAATCTCTAGGTATGCATCCGGTACGCCAACAGCTCCTTATGATCTTCCATAGCAATTGTAATCCTTCTCCTTCCATATATTTAATTAGCTCAGCCTTAATATTATCCTGTCCTGCAGCCTTGCCATTTTTTAATTTTAGAATTGCTTCACTGCATTCTTCGTATGTTATGTCATCATCTTGTTGTTCATTTAAATTGTACTCCTCCCTGCCATTCTCTATTTCGTTATTGTCTCCCATTAATAATTCCATAAAATGTTCCCGCCATCTTTCGGTGATCTCTTCATTTTTTAATAATATGTTACCATCTTTGTCCTCTAAACCTGTTACTCCGTTTGATTTCTTTTGTCTTAGATTTTTTAGGGTCCTATAGAGCAATTTCGCATTACCCTTACTATCACTTTCCATTTTATTTCCAAATTCTTCCCATTGCCGATTCTTAGCTTAGCTATTCCTTATATCCTTGATAATTACTTTCACTTTTATTGCTTATATACTTTTTCCACAATTTTTTCTTCTTCGAAACTTCCAATTTTATGTCATTATTCCACCAAGCTGTACCTTTCAGGTATCTTCCTTTCGTTACACCACATACATTACTCCCAGTTTCATATACCAGCTCCTTAAAAATATTCCATAATATTTCTATATCCTCCTCATTTTTCCAATTTGTTTTTCGTATTCCTTCATTTAATTTACGACAGTATCCTTTCCTAATATTTTCAGACTGAAGTTTGTATACTTTAATACTTGGTTGTTCGTAGCGATTTTCTTCATTTTTAATATTAAATGTCTGTTCTCTCCTTGTCTTTATTTTAGCTTCAACGAGAAAATGATCCGAGCTGATCTCATAACCCCTTTTAACACGAACGTCCGCTATTTCATTTTTATATCTGTTCTGCACTAATACTAGGTCAATAACGGATTTTTCGTTCCGCGAATCCATCACTCGTGTGTATTTATGAATCTTCTTGTGTTGAAAAAATGTGTTACTAACTTGCATATCATTATGCAAAACTCGATGACTCTTTGTCCATTATTATTCCTGACTGTTTCTCCATATGGTCCTATAGGGTAGTCATATGCATTGGTTGACCCTACTCGCCCATTAAAATCGCGTACTATTATGAACTTATGATTTATTTGGTCCATTTCGTCCTGTAATTGTTCCAGGAAGTTATCTTTGAGTTCCTTGGCTTCATTTTCCGATGGTCCATACCCAACAATAATTGTTGTCTTCTCGTTTTTACTAATATCTATTCTAATGGATCTTTCCGAAATATTTTTCCATCTGGTGATATTTTTATGCTCATTTCTGTGAACCATTAGGGCAACTCCTGCCCTCGCACGTTCTGACTCATTAACACCTCCAAAAATTATGTAGTGCTCATTTCTCATTTTAATACATCCGCTTCCTTTTCTTTTTGTTTCAGTTAATGCTAAAAAATCCATTTTTGTGTTTTCAAACTTACCAATATGTTCCTCTTCTTTACCATTTAGACTTTGTATATTCCACAATCCAATTTTCCAATACTTATTTTGTTTTTCATTTTTTGCATTCTTAGTTCTTTCATTGTTTGTATCTTTATGGTTTAGTTTTTGCATATTTTTGTCAAGACTCGTATCGATTTTGTTATATTCTCTCATGTCCATAATCTGTGCCACGTTCGTATCCATATCCATCCTCGAATTTGCATTAACTAGTAGTTTTTTGAACTAGTTGCTGCTACATTATCTCTGACTATTTCTATATCATTCGTACTATGGTTCCATCTCCATTTGGTGTCTTCAATAACGATAAAACCATATCCCATTTTTTATTCTTTTGCCATTTGCCTTTTCTTTTGCTGCGTTATATCTAAGATTTTTCTGCATATCAATTTCTTTAAGTGTTAAATCGCATTCAATATATACTCGGTGTTGTTTATAACTTCTAAGATTACTTTTTGCTTTTAGTACTCTTATAGCTATTTTGCACAAACTTGTATTACTCAAAAAGAGGTCCTTATAATAAATCCATAGCATGCCAGCACGCCGTGCGGGAAAATTTACTTTCACGCACGCCGTGCGGGAAAGTGCAACTTTCGGAAACAAAATGCGTGCGTGAAAGTGGCTCTTTTAGCACGGTCGTAGAAAAAAATTATTTAAACAATTTTTGGACCACGGCACCGCCTGGCACCCTGTAGATTTGTTATAAGGACCTCTTTTTGAGTAAGTTTGTACAAAAAAAATCGAATCGGAATAATTTCGCTAATGGGGCGAAGATACAACCCCGTCTATGACCCACTGTTACAGTTAAAATTTCTTTAAAAATTTTTCGAAGTTAATAATTATTGATATAAATTACAAAATTCTTATATTGAATAAACAAGTTTAAGTAATTTTATTTGAAGTTATATCGTATATCGTATATAATCGTATGTATACGATTAAGTGGCATGCACCACTTGGACCTAACTTCAGCCCGTGAGTAATGACCCGTGAGTAGTGAACTATTACTCACAGGTAAAGTAAGGGATGGTATTATCTAATAAAAAATGTTATACCCGCTATTATATCCATAATATCTTATGATTACGTGAATGAAATCACAGATTTCGCAGTCAACATTTCAACCACACGCACATAAAAATATTAATAATAATCATATACAGGGTGTTTGGTAAATAATGGGCCATAGCTTAACCTTAGATCCCTGAGGTTAAAATAAGTCGATTTAAGCTAACTTACCTTAGTACAAAAGTTGATAATAACCGGAATACAGGATGTCAAAATTAAACCTTTATTGTATTTATTTTTGAATATTTCCTGACAGGCATGGGACAACAACACGAAATTTGGTAAGTGGTGCTGGTATTGTATAATCTACTAAATTATGTTAAACAAACGTTTCTGGCTACTACCAGAGGCGTACGACGGGGGAACGGGAAGGGTTGATCCTTCCCAAATTCTACGCCACTGGCAGAATTGCTATTTTAGTGCAATTTTTTGATTCTCCAATTCTCTCTATGTAAAAAATGTACCCTTTTTTCGTAACGATAAAGCCATTAGTTTTCGAGATATTTGAAGCTAAAAACGAAGGAGCATAATACATTAATCAAAATAAGTGTGCCTTTTCATTTTTAACTTCAAATATCTCGAAAACTAATGACTTTATCGTTACAAATGAAGAGTATATCATTTGTGTAGAAAGTATTGGATAATCTAAAAATTATGCTAAAATAGCAGTTTCATCAATGGCGTAGAATTTGGCAAGGGTCAACCATTCACTTTCCCCTGTCGTACGCCTCTGGTAGTAGCCAGAAACAATTAATTAACATAATTTAGTAGGGTGTACAGTAAGGTGGAACGAAAAAAATGTTTTTATAATTTCAATGTGTAATAGTGATAGAAAGTTACCTATATCCATTTTTAAGCCACAAATAAAATATTTTTTCAAACAAAATATTTTTAGAGGTGTCGCAAAAGGGTTGAAAATTAAAATTTTTAGTTAAATTTTGCGAATTTTGATGATTTTGGTTTGGTAAAAAGTAGCTATTTTAATGTCTTAATTCCTATTTTAAATGATAAATACACACTCTAAAACCAGTCTTTAAAGATAATTTTAGTTTTAACTTACAACAATCCAATATTTATTTTTACTAAAACTGGCAAAGTTTGAAGTAGAATTCTACATTTATAAAGAAATATTTAATACTAAATATTTATTTCATTCCTTAATATAATTTAACATTCTAACTATAGTAGAAGAGCACAATTCAATAGGAGAGGAACCTGGATCAACCTTCCTAGGACATATAACTCCTGCTTCCGGAACAGGCGAAGCTGTAAAAGATAGTATAATGTAGCATTTTCAAGGGGACAATCCTTTGAACATTTCCAATTAGGGATGGCGGTTTTTGACAAAACACCGGTTTTCGGTTATACTGGTTTTTTTGCTTACGGTTTAACCTGGCGGTTATAACCGGCCAAAAAAAACGGTTTTTGGAAAATCCGGTTTTCGGTTTTTTTAATCCAATAGGTTTCAAAGTTACATTTACAATACACTTTAGTTTGCGATACTTTATTCGACTCGATATCAATATGATCAAAATTAGTACTGTCGAAAAAACATGACGTATTACTTTTAACACGTTTGTATATTTGTAGAATAGGTACATTTTAACTCATTTAATAATTCTTGTATGAGTGTATCGTTTTGAAAACGTAGGGAAATTCTTGGAGATTCGTATTCGTAATCAGTAATTCGATATTCATAGTCAGAGCATTATTTTTGGTAATCAGAAAAAGTCATTCACCCACTTTCAATGTCAAGAGTTAAGTGTGGAAAATAGATGATGTTTGCGTCTAATTCAACCAGATCACTTCTTATGTAAATATTATGATTACAAATACCTTTTTAAGGAAATATTATAATAAAACTTAATAATTGTTTCTGGCTGATGTGAGATTGCACTTTCAGTTTGCTACTGTATTTTATAAAATAAAATAAAATTCGAATTATGGTTTTGTTTGGAATAATTACTTGAGAAAAATAATTATGATTGGGATCCAAAATAATACCTAACCTAATCCTAATCACCATAAAAACCTAATAACCGGTTTTTACTTTAAAAATAAAAACCGGTTATAACCGGGACAAAAAAACAACCGGTAAATCCGGTTATTGCGAAGAAAAAAACCGGTTTTAGGTTTAAACTGGTAGGTTTTTCCCATCCCTATTTCCAATATAACAGCCGTCGGATACGATGGAACTGCCACTAACACCGGTGCTAACAATAGTGTAATTACTTTAATAGAAAAAAACCTAATTAAGCCGCTGCAGTGGCTAATTTGTTTGTTCCATACCAATGAATTGCCTTTGCGTCATTTGTTTTGCATATTGGATGGAAAAACTAAAGACCCTAATGAATTTGGAGGGGTTTTAGGCAAAGAACTTAAAATCTGTAACCAGGATCCTGTGGTTAATTTCGCTCTCATGCAACACAACCTCCCTATTCTAATGGTTAAGGAGATCAAAAATTATTACTTGAAATGTGCAAAGCAATCTCCAGTGGTGTATATCCTTCTGATATTTTTTAGAACCCCCTGGGAAATTAGCTCATTCACGATCGCTTACGTTGGCCAATCGCATTTTTCGGTTGTATGTTGCAACAGAGATTCCTTCAGATTCTCTGAAGACTTTAACTATGTATGTGATGAAGGTGTATACCCCAATCTGGTTTCATATCAAACTCAAACCATCTTGTGTAAATGGATCAAAACATCTATTGAGACTCATCAAATTTTCATGTTATCTTTGTGAGGAACATCTCCAAATAATTGATCCAGTAATTCAAAGGACTGGTTACTTCTCTCATCCATAAAATGTGCTTCTCTCCATATTATGTGACAAGAAAACACATAAGGGAGCTAGGTCTGCGGCGACTTTTGAAGGTAAGATCGGAACTCATAAATGGTGTAAGGAAGTTTGTTGTCCCGAAGCTTAACTTTAATGCGAATGACTACATTGATACAATAAAATGGACGTAAGAAGAAATTACTGAGCCTCCTATGACAAAACATATACCTGACGAGGACTTAAAAAAGTATATAAGTGATGCAAGAGACCCTAGTTGTCAGGAGCAGTGTGTGGATTTTCCGTGTTTTCCCTGTCATACACAGGCAGTAGAAAGACTCATAAAGCTCGTGACTGCGTCATCTCTTAGTGTCTCTGGTTTTGAAGCAAAAAATGGCTTTGTTAGAACAAATATTGTTTGCCCAAGTTTGAGAAAAAAAACATTTTATGTAAGTATCAAGAGGAATATTGTAACTAAAGAAACCTTATAGCAATGTGTACATACAGCAATGATTGCAATGTTAACTGTTATTAAAAACAATATTTGGCTAAAAAATGTTAGCTATTGCAACAGGTTAAATATATAAAGTATTTGGAATTTGCTGTATTTTTTTTGTTAAAAACCAATCTGTTCAAAGCTCTTGCAGCACCTCAAGATGTAAACCTAGAACAAAAATATTTTGCAGTTTCATTTTAGACATGAAAAGCAACTTTCGAGTGATATTAGAAAGTTCTTAAAAATTTTTTTTTCCAATCCTTTCGTTCCACCCTAGTGTACAGTGCCTACACTTTCTGCCAAGTATCACAAGGATATGTAAAATTATTTTAACGTATGCTTTTCTCTTTAAATAATTTATTCTTTATTTAAAACTTTAAGAATTGTGGGTGCCCGGTACTATAAAACTATTTAACATATTCTTATGGTACTTGGCAGAAAGTGTAGGTATTCTACACCCTACTAAATTATGTTAAATAACAGTTTGTGGTTAATACCAGAGGCGTACTACAGGGAAAAGTGCATGGTTGACCCTTCCCAAATTCTACGCCACTGACGAAACTGCTATTTTAGCATAATTTTTAGATTCTCCAATAATTTCTATGCAAATAATCGACTCTTCATTCGTAACGATACAGTCATTAGTTTTCGAGATATTTGAAGTTAAAAATGAGAAGGCGCACTTATTTTGATTAATGTATTATGCTCCTTCGTTTTTAGCTTCAAATATCTCGAAAACTAATGGCTTTATCGTTACGAATGAACAGTATGTTTTTACATAGAAAGTATTGGAGAATCAAAAAATTTCACTAAAATAGCAACTCCGCCAGTGGCGTAGAATTTGGGAAGGATCAACCATTCACGTTCCCCCGTCGTACGCCTCTGGTAGTAGCCAGAAACGTTTGTTTAACATAATTTGGTAGATTGTACAATACCAGCACCACTTACCAAATTTCGTGTTGTTGTCCCATGCCTGTCAGGAAATATTCAAAAATAAATAAAATGGAAGTTTAACTGTGACACCCTGTATTTCGGTTATTATCAACTTTTGTACTAAGGTAAGTTAGCTTAATTCGACGTATTTTAACCTCAGGAATTTAAGGTTAAGCTATGTCCCATTCTTTACCAAACACCCTGTATAATTATTTCTATTAATTTAAAAGTAAAGCTCAATAACATCATTTTATGCCTTAATGGGCCCCTAGGCGAGAAGAAAGTGACCCTGCTTACCTGTTTATTGTTTTGTATATTTATTTTAATATAAACTTAGACAATCATTTTTACCATGTTGAGTCTGGCTGAATGACTAAAAGTATATGCCAAAAAAAAAAACATCATTTTATTTTAGGCCCACTTAAGAAGCTTATGGAATCCAAATTACTAGTCCTTCTGAGTAACTATCTTTATGGAGTATATTTAATTCACATGCCATGTATCATATCGATGAATAGGTATTTTCTGGAGCCTGTATATATTGACTTCTGGAAATTGGTAAGAAGCTGGCATACTTTTCTAATTAAATTAAGAAAAATAAAAAAATATATTATCTTCAAAAATTATTAAAATATTAATTTATTAACAAAAAATTATTTCTGTCTGTTATTTTTGGTTAATATGGGTTATGGGCTATTCATTAAAATTCTCATTAATTTAGGTACTATACATTTTCAGCAAAAATTTTCCTTACTTAAATCTTAGTTTATATTGAATAAGTATATAAGGTTTTTTTATTTTAAAAGTTAATATATTATTTAAAATGTCTATCTCTAAGCGCCCCTATAGTGCAGTCGCTGATGGGGGAATGAGCTATTACCTCCGATTTGGTTAAATCTCCATCGATTTTCATCGATGTGTTTCATTGAAATTGGTTAGTTATTAGAGCATACTCAAATAACAAAAGTGATATATGGTGCCAACCTTCACTTTTACTCTGGGGTTGAATGTAACGCCTACTCGGGAGTGAAAATTATTTTATTAAAAATAACCCCATAAATCGATACAGGAATAAATTCTAAGTAAAATTTGTTTATAAAGTTATGAAAACTAAGTAATACTATTGGAATTAAGAAAGATTAAAGATTTTAGTTTTTCGGGAAACTGTCCTTTATAAATAACTTAAAAACTATATGAGTTTACAAAAAGTTATTATCACCAAAATTGAAGATAATAAAAAATCGAATAAACTTCTTATTTGAAAATCCTTTTAATATTAATTGAGAGTGAGTTATAGGTAATTTAATGTATATATTATTTTCGTGGAGTACTCAAATCTAATACCAAGTTTAAGTAACGGGAAAATGATGCATTTTATAATATATACGTATCAAACGTTTCTCAAAGTACTTAGAAATATCTATCAAACGAGCTCCCGAAGAAGTTCACTGTCACTAAATTTATGCTCCAAAATTTGTTTAAATAATGCTCCAATAATTAATAAAAATATTATTGTTTTTTTGTCCATTGATTTTTAAGATATCAAGTTTATGTGAAAACAATTTGAAAAATAATTTCAGAGGATATTATGTTAAGGTTAATTTTTTAAATCCCTTATTTTTTAAAGATATAATGTTTAAATTCCCTGTTAATATGGTTCTCGCAGTAAAATTTAGGCTTTAAACGTTTCTGTCCCGGTTATTTTTCATATTACAAAAAATAATAAAAGTAGTTACAATATTTGCTAAACAAAAAACTTAAATTTGTTTTCTATCAATTTTACGTATAGCGAGTATTTCTGGAGTATTAATTAAAAATGAAATTACGAAAATGTAAAAAATTTGATTTTATGAAATCATAAGTATTTTTTATCAAAAATATACGTTCTAAATAAGTCAAAATTTTTGAAGTCATTATCTATGCTAAAATAAAGAAAGTCTTATAGTGTTAATATACAGTACTATAAATTTTAATTCTTGTGCAAATGGCGTATGTTTCAATTATAACTTTTGCCTAAAATATTCGAAAGGGTCCTCTTATTGTCATAATAACTTGCTTAATTTTGACGCTATCAACATCTTCTGGGGCTTATTTGATAGGTATTCCTAAGTACATACTTTGACAAGTGTTTAGTAACTACATAATATGAATATATTTTATTTGATAAAATGCATCATTTTCCTTTTAGCAAGCTTGAATAGTTACTTAGATTTGAGTACTCGCCGAAAAAAATATACATTCAATTACCTATAACTCACTGTGAATTAAGATCAAATGGTTTTTTAAGTAAGGAATATTTCATTTTTTATTATCTTTAATTTTGGTAAAAATAACTTTTTTGTAAAAATTTATATGTAGTAATTTAATAACTCAAAAAGTATAAATTAATATATTTTATTAACTTTATATAACACATTTTGCTTAGAATTTGTACCTCTATCGATTTATAGGGTTTACTTTTCATAAAATAATTTTCACCTCCGAGAACGGGTGGTATCCACCCCCAGAGTAAAAGAGCAATTTTGCACAATACTACTTTTGCTTCTTGAGGTATCTTCTAAGTACTCAAGAATTTGCATGAACATCGGTGGAAGTTCAACGAAATCGGAGATGAGAACCTTCAGTAACTTCACTACTACTGTTTGCAGACGATAAAATAATCTTAGAAAAATGAAAAGACAAACAACAGCCAGCAATACATCGGTTATAACAAAAGCATGCAATAGAACCTGAAAATCGCTTAAATAAATACGATAATTATTTTGACATTTAAAGGCATTATGCTGTATAGTCGAAGTTCTGCAACACTTAGGTACTTTATATGAATTTAAAGGAAAAAGTAAAACAACAAAATAGTACCTACGTTCTTTAACGGTAAAATATTGCAAAACCTCTAAATTTTAAAGAACCGCTTGGAAATTTGGCACACACATAGCTAACACGTCAGAGAAAAAAAGTGATATTGTGCCGATGTGTGCTTTTGCTCTGGGGGTGAGTTTCACCCCTCTTGGGGTGAAAAAATACATGTCCAAAATGAGTCCGGAACTGGATAAAATGACTAATTTTAAGCAACTTTTTTTCCATAGAGTTTTTTCGCCAAGTCAATACTTTTCGAGTTATTTGCGAGTGAATATGTTCATTTTTCAACAAAATAACCACGTTTTTAGACGGTTGATCGCAAATAATTCAAAAAGTAAGTATTTTCTAGACAAAAATTATTCTTAGCAAAAGTATAGCCTGTAAAAAATTGAAAAAAATGGTGTATATGTTAGGGCTCTATACCTAGCAGAAGCAGAGTTATAGCTAATGAAAAATAGGTTCATATTCGTCAAACTCGTAATCGAGTATTTCAATGAGAAATAATCAAAAAATGAAGCACTTTTTGGGGAAAACTCATTTTAACTTTTTTAAAGTGTTTAAAAAAAGCTTCATTTCTGCTTTATAAAAAATTTCTAGCATCAAAAGTAAACAAGTTACGCTATTTTGTTGAATAATGAACATATTCACTCGCAAATAACTCGAAAAGTATTGACTTGGTGAAAAAACTCTATAGAATAAAAGTTGCTTAGAATTAGTCACTTTATCCATTTCCGGACTTATTTTGGACATATATTTTTTCACCCACATAGGGCGTGAAATTCACCCCCATGGCAAAAGCACACATCGGTACAATATCACTTTTTTTCTTTGACATGTTAGCTATCAGTGTGCCAAATTTCATGTCAATCCAAACGGTTCTTTAAAATTTACAGCAAAAACCGTGAAAGAATGTACTAAAACATTATGTTAAAAAATTTTATGATTTGTTTCAAATTTTATAGTTTTATATATTAATTTTTTGTATTTTTTAGCTTCAAGACTATATAATCGGTGTGATTATAAGTTTTTTGGTTGGCATTTATATCACCCTTACAATCGAGGAGCCCGGAAATTTGCTTCGAAAGAAAATTTTACCGCAAATAAATAAATGGGATATTTCCAAAACTAATTAATATGTCAATTTTTTTGTTTAGATTTTACATTTTATAAAAATATTTTATACAACTTTCGAGCATTTCATTTATTTCTCTGAAAATTAAAAAAATTAAAAAAAAAGCAAACATATAGGTAAGTAGAATGGACCAAACGATGAAAGTAATTAAAGAAGTGGCAATGGAGATAACAGACAAAAAATAGCAATAGATCTCAAGAAACTAAACAAATAAAGAAGGAAATTTCGGTACTGAAGAAAATAATTTCCCAGTCGCTCTATACCATACTAAAATCATACCTCTAAAAAAGAGTATTTTCTCGAGATACGAAGAAAGTGAGCCTAACAACCACAACATAAAATCTGGGGTCCCGCAAGGCAGCGCCTTGGGACTAGTTCTCTATACAACCTTTAAAGCTGATTTTACAACTGGAGAAGAATCTACAACCTCAACATTCGCAGAGGCCACTGCATATCTGTTTAAAAAACCCAGATCACTTACAGACAGCTGAAATATTGCAACAAAGATACATTTAATTATTGAGAAAAGGGCTAAGAAATGGAAAATAAGGATCAGAAAAATCACTTAACGCACTATTTACTAAATGTCACAAAGAAACAACAAATATCTTAATGCATAACAAGAACCGTAAGAATTCTCAAAAATTATACCGTAAAATATCTTAGATTACATCTAGACAAGAGGCTAACATTGTGAACAAAAATCTGGGTGACGAGGAAGCAATTAGGAATGGAATAAAAAAACACTACTGGTTACTTAGCCGTAAATCCACTTTATTGTTTACCAAAATATTAGTGTATAAAAAAATCATCCGGCCCATGTGGACATACAAAGATCTGGATATACGGGAGTAAATCTACCTTATCATTATCTAACAGAATATTAATCAACTATTCAGGGCCGTAACTACGATGTTAGGGGCCCCGGGGCAAAGGTGATCTGGGGCCCTCTTCCGGGGGGTCTGGGGGTTTACCCCCCAGCGGAAGGCGGGGTCCGGAAAAATGTTTGATGTTTAACCCCTTGAAAACGCATTTTAATGGAATCTATGACTGAAGTTTCTTGAACCTACAACTACATATTGCTATTTTAGTTGACCAACACAAAAAAAATTTGAAATCACCTTATTATTTATTCCCTTTAAAAAATTTAAAAGAAAAACAACAAAATGAACAGATAGGGAAACAAAATGAGGTAATATAATAAAACAATAAAAAGAAAGTTTCTTGAAACTTCAAAACCGAATGGAAAAATATGACGATATGAAGGTTTAAAAATGAATAACCATTTTCAATTTCGTTGCAACACGAAACTACAGCCGCATCATTATTCCAGTTCAATCAGAGAGTGCAGTAAGCACCTCTACCGGTTTCGAAACTTATTAGTCTCTCATCAGGAGGCACAGAGACAGAGACATTAGATTGAAGACTTAGTCTTTTGCTAGCAGTTGCCGCTAGGGTATCCCTGCCATTTCGTTCGTTGCAATATGTGACTGCACGCCGGGGTTTGTCCTAGTTTTGTCAGAGATAGCAGCATATGTGCCTCCTGATGAGAGACTTATAAGTTTCGAAATCGGTAGAGGTCCTTGCTGCACTCTCTAATTGAACTGGAATATTGATGAGGCTGTAGTTTCGTGTTGCAATGAAATTGAAAATGGTAATTCATTTTTGATTTACATGTTTACTCTGATTGTAGTAGGGAGGGAACCATTCTCGTTGGAACTTTACCGCGCTTAGCAGATGGGACGTGAATTATAAATTGTAAAATTCCCTCATCTTCCTTAGTATCAGCATCCGTTATGGCTTGCAAATTGTAGAAGCCTCGGAGGTTTGCCAGAAAAGGTTCCCATTGTTTTTAGTCTGGTAGGATGTGGAACAAAAGTTTTTGGTGTTGTTTTATGTGCTATTAACTATTAGGTTGAAGACTTAGTCTTTTTTCTCATATGAAGGTTTATTTAGAGAAAATGCAGGAAGAGGTAAATCAGATTGCTGAGGAGATACAGAGAATTGAAAAGGTGAAAGAAAAATTCAAGAATGCGGTAAAATTCGATATGAAAAAGTGAAAGAAAATTGACGGAGATAGGGAAATGTCAAAAAGGAGGAGACCATCGGGAAGTAATTGTATAAAGCTAGAATGAGAGCAGAATCCTATTTGACGACCATATTAGAAAACGATATCCGGTACCTTCAGCAGTGACACTCTCTAAGGCGAATACCGCCACTGCTGTTAGATTTATTATGGTACTGGTAGGGCTGATTCCAATGTACTCATTCCATCTTACCCTTACCTTTCTTTTTAAAATGTTGTACCATGTGGTTCCTTTCACTTACCAAGATGTGGTCTGGGGTAAATTGGTTAAGACAAAGTAGCTGGGACCGGGGCTATTCCGGTTGCATTTTAGTTTTTATTTCACCAAAATAACTAATTTCCTCAGTAACAATTTATATCTTTACGAAAGCTCTCGGGGGCCCCAGCTTAGCCTGGACCCCTCTTCCAATGGCATTTTAGGTTTTATTACGCCGAAATAACTAATTTCGTAAGTATTAATTTAATTTTTCATGTTAAATTCTCGGGAGCCCCAGCTCAGCACAGGCCTCAGAGGCCCCTTCTAAGGATTCTGTTTCAATTGCATTATAGTCGAAAATACTAATTTCTACAGTGAAAAATTAAAACTTTATGTTCAGTTCTAGGGTGCTCCTGTAAGGTCTTTTTGAAATTGTGTCATTTTAAAATATTTCGTTGAGATCGGCTTTTAAAATACATATTTTTATTTTCCTCGTTAAACTCTATGCACGGTCAAAAAAGGGGCACCGTCGGGCCCCCCTTGGCCGGGGGCCCCGGAGCGCTGCCCCGGTTGACCCAATGGTAGTTACGGCCCTGCAACTATTTTGAATGGAAAATAAGCCACAATTTTACTAAAACAAAATGATTTTATTAACCTTTCGACGTCCAAAATGCCAAAGTTGATTACAAAAATGCCACAAGGAATAGCTTCAGAACAACAACAAAATATTAGTATATAAAGGTAACATCCGGTACAACTAGACATACGGGATTGAGCTTTGAAGAATTGCAGCAGATAACAATCTAGACAGCAATACTATATAGCATTACTAAAGCGATTTCAGCGACATTTTTCGTGTAGCAGTTTCCAAAGATTCAAATGTCATTTGAATCGCCAACTTTCGAAAATGGGGCGGCAGAATAAGAAGAATTATCCCATTTGTTTTTTGGTACATTGAAAAAGTACAATGAAAAAGAAAGCCGTAAAATCATTTCAATTGAGGATAACTTTGTATCAAAAATCCTTTACGTGATGCTGTTTTGATCATACTCTAATTGACGTGGGTGAGTACGTAACAAATAGTGATTCTGATAAAAATATTTATAGCTCGAGTAAATATATCGCCGGTCCCGAATAAGAATGACGTAACTGCAAAAAGCCAAATTTCTCAGGAGAGCAAAAAAGCGATTTCAAAATATTTAAAATAGGGATTAAATGAAGAGTAATCGTCCAGGAACATCGGTATGGCGTTACAATGATGGATTTTATTTTTATCCTTATTGGTTCGAATTTCATTATCTTAATTTAATCCCCCCATTTTCAACAATTTTTCACTTGCGTCATTCTTCATCTAAAAGTTTTTAAATATTTAAAATAGTGATTAAATAAAGAATACGCGCCCGGAGCATCCGTATGGCGTTTATTCTTACAATAATGGCTTTTAGTTTCATCCCGATTGGTTCGAATTTCATTATCTTAATTTAATCCCCCCATTTTCAACTCTATCTACAGTTGCGTCATTCTTGATCTTAAAAATTTTCTGTACAAAAAAAGAATGTGTGTGTACTTTGTACGCACGTAAGAAGTTATATGTACTTCTATTTAATGATTTCAACAAAATAAATATACTTTAAACAATTTATTTTTATTGTATTTAAATACTAAACTAATTTTAATACTTACCACTTTCCAAAAATAAAAAAAAGAATAAGAATGGTCCGGATTTGAACCCAAGACCTCTTGATCTCTAGCCGAATGATATATATCAATAACGCTACGAGCTCTCTATTTACATAGTCTCCCAATGACAATTCACGGTAACAGACGAAGTGAAGTATAATAAATATAAATGTTTTAATAATATGTAGGGTAGGTGGGGGCAAAAGCACGCACGGGGCAAAGGTACGCATTTACATTTTTCAGTAACTTCTTATATGTTGGGACAATATCTTGTGGCATAATATGTTTGTACTACTCAGCAGCATTGTATGAGAAACTTTGGCACAATCAGGGTGAATACAACAACAAAATTGAGGTAAAAATTATTTTTGTACCTTTTGATCTAATTTTTCTTAAAAATTGATTGATTCTAATTCTTAATTTTTCAAATTCAGATTATTATTGGTTAGGCATATTGAAAGTCTATTGTTAGAAGACTTCTTCTACATGACAGTTTCAAGTTCACATATGCATAGTTTCATATTCAGGTTAGATATACCTATTATTTGTGGCCGGATGGGGCAAAAGTACTCACACAAATGGGGCAAACGTTTGCAGTGCGTACCTTTGCCCCCAGTGAGGTAGACTTGGCAAATGCATGTTTCAAGTCAATCTTCAAAGTGAATATCAAGTTGAGTTTGATATTCTATTAGTTAATTTTGTCTCAATTGCGAAATGTCTCAAATCCGCAAAAGTACGTTTGGGTGGGGCAAAGGTACGCATTTACATTTTTTTTCCAAAAGTTATCAACACTACAAAAATAATATTGAAGAATTTCCATTTGCCTAATATGATTACAAAATGTATCAATTTCACTTTCATCTATACTTTGTGCCAATTCAAGCATTAGGAGATTCACTAGAGATGAAAATTAAGAAAATTCGTACCTTTGCCCCCACCTACCCTACTTATCTTACTCCCGAGGAAGACAAATCCAAAGACACAAAATTTATAATAAATATATTTACTAAAAACACTAATATATTTTTTCACACCTTTTTTTGCATTGATATATTTATACATAACTTGAAAGATTATGTTGTTCTGAAGCTATTTCCTGAAGCTATTGAAGGCATTTTTATGATTAACTATTTAGATGGGAAATAAGCCACAATTAAATTGAAAAAATAATTTTATTAACGTTTCGATCCCCAAATCGGGTTTCATTGTCAAAATAAAAAATACTACTAAATTAAACAAAAATGTTATTGCTAAGTAAAAAAAATCTTCTAATAAATTATTTAATGTGACTCATTTATATTGGCAATTCAGAAGTATATTATACATTTTAAAGTAGAAGACTTTAAAATGATATGGCCAATATTTATGAGTTGCGTCCCTGGGACGACTTTACTAAAAGATAGTTCATTCGATTACATGAAATCAATCTCAACTCAAGAATATCCATCACAAAAAAATCTAAGCACGTGATCTGTCTTTGAAAAGACAACCAAATGCAATGATGACAATAAAATACTCGCGTTAGAGATTCCACAGTAAATTCCATTCAAAAACTAATACCAAATTCTGACATCAATATGTTTAAATTTCCCATCTAAATAGTTAATCATTGAAAGATTTAGCAACTAACGTCATACTGTCTGTGTGCTCATGCTCGCAGAATGATAAAAATTCACTCCCAATTGCGCCTAAAGAAGTATAACTTAAAAAACTATTCTTAAATATTTAGCATGCTGTTTATTCTTACAGCTATGGCTTTTATTTTTATCCCTATTGGTCCGAGTTTATTTATCTCAATTTAGTCTCCCCATTTTCAAGCCTATTTACAGTTGCGTCATTATTCATCTGAAACAAGATCCAAAATGGTGCGTATTTCAATAAGACGCAACTACCCTGTAGTGGCTCAGCACATAGTTACAATTCTGTCGATTTTGTATCATCTGTAGATAGTATTTTAGAAGTTAATTACGCAATTAACACGAATTTTGACAAAATTTACAGTTACGTCATTCTTATTCCGGAACGGCAATATTATGTAGCTACTAACAATACAAATTTAGAGGTTTGAAATAGGATTTTAACTTTTGATTCCTTTTGCATTCTACAAGATTAATAAGCTCAACCCCAAAAGTTTCGTAAATATTGTCTTATGAAAAAATATTTAATATAGGTAGGTACATTGTTTGCATAATATTCACATCACAATTAAATTTTTGACGCGGCAATACTGCATTCCAAACAAGCATGACTAAATACTTGTTCTACCTCAAAAAATAGTAACATTCCTTTGTAAAATGTATATTTTTAAAAATCCCAAAAAGGGCTACATCGCAGAACAATAAATTTACAAGTCAAAGTACATGCCTGAGCTATCAAGATATGTGGGTAAAAACTGTTTAGATAATTATAAAGTTTTAAATCTTTCACAATATACATAGTATTAAATTAAATGTGATATTTAAAATTCCTGGATTTACGTTCAGTCATCACAGGACTCTCCCCATGCGGTTTGTTGTGTCCAGACGATAAAACGTTACATCACAGAGTTTAAGTAGGAACTCAATATAATAGCATTTTTAAAGGATGCCAGAACTAGACTGTCAATGTACCTCTTCTCTTTTTTGAGGTCCGTTAGTTACATAATGATTATTATATGCTTTAAGATAATATACAGGGTGTCCCGAAAAGATTGGTCATAAATTATACCACACATTCTGGGGTCAAAAATAGTTCGACTGAACCTAACTTACCGTAGTACAAATGTGCTCATAAAAAAAGTTACAGCCCTTTGAAGTTACAAAATGAAAATCGATTTTTTTTCAATATATCGAAAACTATTAGAGATTTTTTGTTGAACATGGACATGTATCATTAATATGGCAGGAACATCTTAAAACAAAATTATAGTGAAATTTTTCCACCCCATAAAAATTTTATGGGGGTTTTGTTCCCTTAAACCCCCCCAAATTTTGGTGTACGTTCCAATTAATTCATTATTGTGGTACCATTAGTTAAACACAACGTTTTTAAAACTTTTTTGCCTCTTAATATTTTGTCGATAAGCCAGTTTTTATCGAGATGCGGCTTCGTTTTTAATATGTTTACATAAAAATTTTAAGGGAGTTTTGTTCCTTTAAACCCCCCAAATATTTGTGTACGTTCTAAATAAACTATTATTGTGGTACCATTAGTTAAATACAGTATTTTTAAAACTTTTTTGCCTCCTACTCTTTTTTTGATAAGTCACCTTTTATCGAGATGTGGCTTCTTTTTCAAAATATACCTAAAAATGTAAATTATAAATAAATTTTCAGATTATTAATAGGTCGCTACAATCGTACTTAACCATATACAAATATGTGGTGGATTCGACAAATATTCAAAATATCTCGATAAACACTGGCTTATCGAAAAAGTACTAAGAGGCAAAAAAGTTTTAAAAATATTGTGTTTAACTAATAGTGCCACAATAATAATTTAATTGGAACGTACTCAAAAGTTTGGGGGGTTTAAGGGAACAAAACCCCCATAAAATTTTTATGGGGTGCACAAATTTAACTTCAATTTTTTTTTAAGATTTTGCTACCATAAGAGTGCCACATGTCCATTTTCAATAAAAAATCTCTAAGAGTTTTCGATATATGAAAAAAAATCGATTTTCATTTTGTAACTTCAAAGGGCTGTAACTTTTTTTGTGTGTACTATTGTATATAGGTAAGTGAGGTTCAATCAACCTAGTTTTGACCGCAGAATCTGTGGTATAATTTATGACCAATCTTTTCGGGACACCCTGTATAATAATGTTTCAAACTTTAAACCACCCTTGTTGGAGCTATATATATATATAAAATTTACTTATCCCAAAAGAATAATTTCGGCAAACGTCGATTTATATAAAAATTTGGGACTAAGATCATCTCACTCGGTACTTCATATTCTATATCATGCTTAAGGGCGTTGATTCTTTTAGGGGTGTAAACTACCCCTTATTGTCAAAAATTATATAAAAACATTGTAAGCTTTAATATGGGTAAAAATTGGTTTTGATTGTTTAAAAAATGACTGTTTTATACTTTAGGATATAATATAATAATATTTCAACCCGTAAAAACCACCCTTAATAACATAATTTTTATAAGTAGATAATTTAATAGATCTATAAAGAAAAAAAGTAGAATTAAAAATTACAAAAACATTTATTTACACAAAAATACGAATTTACAAATATGTGCAAATACAAATACAAATGGTTTTTTAGTCATCTTCCAGTATACGAACCGGTTGTATGGTATTATACATACCTACATTGAAAAGATCCATAAGCGAACTATTCGAATTTTTCGAAAGAAAAAATTCGTTTTATAAACATAGCTCCTTCATTTTTGGCGGTAAAAACTTTTTTCAAAAATGATTTTATAGGATTTTTAAGAGCTATAAGACTGTGTAAAATAAATTCCGTAAGATCCCTTAGGTTTTAATTGGGTGGGTTTAAAAGGCTCGAATAAGGGGGTGTTTGCTCGTAAATATAGGTTTTAAACAGCTATATCTCGCTGTTTACTATGATAAAAATCTATGCACAACAGAAATTTATTTTTTTAAAAATCTACAATTTATTAGTCTATCATTTTTTTCGTATCTCCAGTATTTTCGGAGATATTTTGAAGTAAAAGGTGAAAAATAGGAAACTGCAAAAAATCAAAAAAGGAGTGAACTTTGTATCTAGGGCTTTTCGTTGTTTTCCTCGTAATACGAGAGATGTCGCTAGATTGCGTCTCAAAAGGTGGAATCGTTGTATCGCGATAGTTTCCCTAAAATAGGCAGATTGTTTATATTCCTTTCAGAGTTGTGACTGCATAGCTTCACTGAGGAGGCATGAGGATGCTGAAATAGCTATATGGAGATGGTGGTCCAACTCTGAATCGAATATAAACAAAAACTGCCTTTATCTTTTGCAAAAAATCTATTTTCCAAACACCAATTTTTCTAAAATAAGGCCTTTTAAATAGGTCAATCTTCTTTGGTGTATTGATAATACGAATATAAAAGGAATTACAGAAAGGTGAAGACCAATTTTTAATTAGGAGGGTAGTTAGGGGGTTGTTTTCACTAATTTTTTCATAGAGAAAAGCAGGTACCGACCATTTTTTTTTATAATAAGTCGCTAAAATTTCATGCTAGAAACTTTTTATTATTATTTTTTAAAAGGTCTAACTGTATACTTAAAAAAGATTATTTAAGTTTTCCTCAAAAAATGCAAATGCAAATGCTCCGTAGAGTAAGTAGCTCATTCAATGATCGTTTTTAGGCGTACATAAATGTGTTGGGAGATAATTTTGAACACCTTATGTAATTAAATATTAAAAATATTTTATTAAAAGTAGCTTCTAATTTTTTCAAACATGACATTCAGTCATGGCTAACTTAAAATTTAGATAAATTTAAACACCTAAAATAATTTGCTCTAAAAAATGAAAATATCTCGAAAACTAATAAATTTGGGCATAGGGAATGTTATATAAAAATTAAAATACGTTAATGTTACTTTTCAATAATGATATAAAATACGGGGTGTTCCATTTAACATTACTGAGAAAATAATATACTTGCGTTTTGAGTCACCCTGTATTTGATATAAAGAAAATTAGCAATAACAATAGTTCCTAAAAATTTTGACAATAAATAAAAAAATATGGCATTAGCAAACCATTGCTGTTGTGCTTATTTTTATTTATACAGGGAGTTGAACTTGTTACGATTTTCATACAAAATTGGTTATTACTTTGTAAATACCCTGTATAACATTACAAACCTTTATATTTTTGTGATGGAGAAGTTAACGTTGCAAGTTTTTTCGGTATTTGGCTTTGAATATTTCAAATTATGCATTTGACGAAATACGCTATCTTTTAACATGCCGCATCTCGGTTTGTATTGGTTTTAAAGATATTACAGAAAAATAATTTGGTTTATGTTACCAAAAGATACAATTTTGATATCTACAGTTTTTTGATTAAATGCATATTTTTCGAGGTATTCTCAAAAAACCCTCTAAAGAAGTAGATTGTTTCGTCGAAAAACTGTTACTTTCAAGCGCGGATAACTCGAAAAATATTAGTTTTACGAAGAAAATGTAAAAAACATTTTGTTAATTTTCATCTAACTTTCATCCTATCCTATGGTACCTAGAAGTACTGTTGAATAAAATCGGTCTTGCTTTTGCAGTCTTGGTCTTTTTCTTGCATTTTCGTAAGACCAAGACGAAGACGAAGACCGCTTAATTTTAGCAAGACCAAGAACAAGACTGGCCCTGCAAGATTTGAGTAAGAACAAAACTAACCCTGCGAGACTTGCGCCTTGCAGTTAGGACCGAGTGTCGTTTTAGGGAGTATAGTAGTTCGGATATATGCTTAGATGCATAGACTATATGAGTAAAAATATGTAACAAAAATTTGTATGATCGGTCATATTACCCGTATGCGCGTCAATGGTAAATATTAAGTTCTTAATTGTATGTCAAAAAATGTGCAACAACTACTTCTTAAAACCCACCAAATTTCATTTGCATATCTGAACCAGTTTTAAAGCAATAAATAAATCGTCAGTTTGTAAGAAAATTTTCAATAACCCCTATCTCGGCAAAGAAGCATTTGCGGACATACTTTAATAAAGCAAACTGACATTATTTTTTCATGCAGAATTGCCCTTTAAAGTTTTTCATACTTATTTAAAAACACCCTGTATTGATGAAAAACTTGGCTAGTTGTTAAAGTACCTAACTTTTTTATGGTCCAACATAAACGAGTGAATAAAAAACAGAATGTTGAGAAAACATAATGGAATATTTTGGTTTAAATTTCAGTATTTTATAAATGCTAAAATATTCCACAGGGTGATACGAAGTTCGAGAAAAAAACACAGTTTGCTTCGTACACCCGGTATACAATGAAAATTTACCTGTTTAACAACAGTATTATTATAGCGGTGTTGTCAAAGAATAAGGCTATTACCTACTAAAAAAATCACTTAAATCGGACAACGGGTTTCGGAAATTCGAGACATCAAAAATGACTAAATGTTTAAGTGGGCCGATTTCTATGCACCCAAGTTTAGTATATTTATAAATACAGGGTGTTTGGTAAATAATAGGCCATAGCTTAACCTCGGGTTCCTGAGGTTAAAATAGGCCGATTTAAGCTAACTTACCTTAGTACAAAGTTTATAATAACCGAGATATAGGGTGTCAACGACATGAAATTTGGTATGTGGGGGTTTTTTGGGTCGAGAAAACTAAATTCCTTACCAAAAATTATGTATTGCCCAGAGGGCGCCACATAGGCCTTTCAGCACAATTTATTACGTTTAATTTTTTTATCCCCCACTCTGTATAATTTTGACATTAAAATTTTTATTATTCTATTAGTTTTACTTAAAAAATGTATACTTCTTTCATCTCCCTAAACTCAACTGTTTTCGAGAAAAACGCATTTTAAATCTGCGATACACCATCATTTTTAGCATAATATCATTGTAGTTACACCAGAAAAATAACTTAAAACCATAAAATTATCCAAAAATGTATGGCCAATTTCTTCAAATGGAATTTGCGATGCAATGACATAAATTTGAGAACTTTGCGATTTGAAAAAATTTGCGATACCTTTTTGGATAAGTTTATGGTTTTAAGTTATTTTTATGGTGTAACTACAATGATATCATTAGGGGAGTGCAATTAGAACAAAAACAAGCTTATATGTATTTTTCTAAAACTTTTTTTGTTAGTTTATATACAAGTTAAAGTAAAAAGTTATACTGGCAGATTTGGCCGCTAATTGTTTATTAATTGTTTAAACAGTGACAATTGTTTTGTATTAATAATTTTAAAAATAACGTTAAATTCATCATTTTACTTTGATCAAATATGTTTCTATTTTGTTTTTGATTATACTGAATCCGAATATGGCATTGCAATTTGAAAATTCTTATACAGAAGATCTTATACAGTATGTCTGCGTAGCTTGGAACCACATGGAAAACTTCTTTATTATCAATTTACGAAAAAAAGTTATTCTTCATAAAATGCTCTGGATAGTCAAAAATCTAAAACTCAAATATCAGATATGAAATTTTATCAATTTTATACGAGTTATGTCAAAAATATGAATTTCGTTAAAGAGTAAAGTACTTTTATATTTCAGAATATCAAAAAATGCTATTAGGGAAAATTGTTTGAAATTAAAAACTATGTTTAAATATACAATTACAATATTCTAATCGAAAATTTTTTTTAATTTTTCTCAAATTACGGATACTCATCATCATTTGATTACAATTATGATAACTATTTTATTATCACTTTTACGAAAAAAAGTTATTCTTCATAAAATGCTCTATCTGGTCTGCAATCTAAGAAACAACCATCAGATATTAAACTTTTTTAATTTTATACGAGGTATGTAAAAAATATGAATTTTTCTTAAGAATTAAGTGCCTTTATTATTCACAGTATTTTAATTAGAAGGATGTAATTGAACACTAAAACAATTTTTTTAATTACAAACAAATTTTCTTAATAACAATTTTCGATATTGTGAAATTTAACGATACTTTACTCTTGAGTGAAATTCATATTTTTTGACATACCTCGTATAAAATTCATTAAATTTGATATTTGATAATTGCATCTTAGATTATATACGATGCAGAGTATTTTATAAAGAATAACTTTTTTCGTTAAACTGATAATAAAAAAGTTATCAATACGTTCCAAGTTACGCAGACATACTGTATAAGAGCTAAAAAACATTTTTTTGCTGAACATTTATTATTGTTGAAGTTTATTATTAAATTTATTTTAGGTAAGCTTTACAGAAAAAAGTTTTGGTCACTTTATATAAACATTTCTTTAGCTGGTAATTTTCGGCATTTGTTTTTGTTATCTTTCTTAATTTTCTCAAAAAGAAATAGTCTATTTCATTCCTAAAGTAAAATAATTTATTGAATTTTAAAGATTACATCCTAAGCTTTAAAATAGCACTTATAAATCTGCAATAGATCTGTTCAAACTTGAGTAATACCGTCTTAAAATGGTGGTAATTCTATAAAACTACGAAGATTTCAAAAATTACATTTTTAAGACGTCATATTATTTGAATTAAATTTTTGAGATTTTTTTAAATAAAACATCGTTTAGTACGATGCTTGAAATGTAAGTTGTGCAAAATTGAGGGTTCTATATGAAAAATTGTATTAGTTACACATTTTTAAATCATTTTTAAACAAAATTCATGTAAGGCTCAATTTCCGCCCCCACCGCACTTATGCACATACATTTTATTTCTTTTTATTATAACCATAAGATAGCTTAATTATTCTTATTTTAGGTACAATTTGTAAAATTTCATTTGATCCATTAGTTAAAGAATTACATTAAAATAACTCAACCGTGCACTTCGCCGTACGCTAGTTTACAGTGCGCCAGTGTTTTTGAGAAGGGTAACTTTAGCGTTATAAATAAAAATTATAGAAGATACAGATTTAATTTTAGAAAATTCTTTATATAAGGTTTTTTTGTAAAATTTTCTGAATTTTTCAATGGTCAAGTCAGCTTTTTTCTAAAATTTATATTTTTGGAGTTATTTAAGAAAAACATCAAACTTCGTAGTTGATTTGTTTAATAAAAAATGAAGCACCCACTTCTCGAGTAGAACTTTTTGATATGTTGGTTATTAAACATTTCTTAATTAAATTACACAAAGTTCTATCTTCTTTGATTTTTTCCGAAGTGAAAATCTATATGCACTCCCCTATATGCTAAAAATGATGTTGCAACGCAGATTTAAAATTCGTTTATCTCGAAAACGGTTGAGTTTAGGGAGATGAAAGAGGTATACCTTTTTTAAGTAAAACTAATAAGGGAATAAAAAATTTTAATGTCAAAATTATACGGAGTAACGGATAAAAAAATGGAACGTATTAAATGAGTGCTGAAAGGCGTATGTGGCGCCCTCTGGGCAACATATAATTTTTGGTAGGTAATTTAGCTTTCTCGTTCCAAAAAAAACCCACATACCAAATTTCGTGTTGATATCTCATGCCTGTCAGGAAATATTCAATAATAATTAAAAAAAAAAAGTTTAAATTTGACACCTTGTATCTCGGTTATTATAAACTTTGTACTAAGGTAAGTTGGCTTAAATCGGCCTATTTTAACCTTAGGAACCTGAGGTTAAGCTATGGCCTATTCTTTACCAAACACCCTGTATATTACTTTGTATTGATTCTTGGTCAAAAATTAATAATATGTATAAAGATAAAGTAACAGTAACATCAAAGGAATTGCGCACTGTTCTGTAATTGAATTTGTATTGTATTTTATTCTTTATTTAAATAAATAGCAAATTGTATAACTGTTTTATCCCATTTCATGTAAGGTGAGGGTCGATAAATCCCTTTCTAGACAGATAATATTCTTGGAAATGCAGTCAACTTTATGTCATTAATTTGGTTTTTTGTATTTTAGCCACGTTTTAGTACATGTAAGCTTATTAAAGGCAAACGTTTATTAAGAAGCAGACTGACTCCCGTGGGCCATGGATAGCTCAGTTAGGTAGAGTTAGGGCATAGGCACGGATCGCTTACATCGTGGGTTCACACCTTACCCAATGTCAGTTTAGACATTTATTAATTTTGTTGGTCATTACTATGGCTATGTTAATTCAAGAGTAAAATGTACCTACTACTAGATTAAAATGTGCCAGTGGGGAATGGCAACTATGCGCAGTATTATAGTCGGTGTAAAGAGGTAACGTATTCGAAATATTGAAATAACAAAGTCGAACCCGCTTACTGGAATAGCCTTCGTGCCAAGGAAAAGTATTCCTATAACCAGGATATTCTAATAACCGATCACTGGTAGCTAGTATAAACGTTTCGGGTCCTCAAATTTTTATTCCTTAAGCCGGGATACTCCTATAACCGGTATTTTAATAATCGTGTTCGACTGTAATATAAAATTTGATATTTTTCATGATTTAGAATACTTTTTCTCTCATATACCGACTATAATACTGCGAATAGACGCCATCCCCCATCGGCACTTTTAGAATCTGTGCACTGTACGTTGTTCTTAGATCTAAAGTAACGCTTAATAAGTAGCAATAGGCTAATTCGTAACTACGAGACTTGCAAGACTCTTACTGTAGGACCAATACCAAGACCGAGAGCGCAATACCAAGACCAGGTGTAGTGGCGCAAGACCAAGAACAAGACTGTCTAAGTGTCGTATTAGTGTTTCATTTGGGCAACACTACCTAGAAGCTATTAGACCTTTTAAATAGGGTCAGGCTAGATAATGTAATTTAGGACTACAGTAGATCTGAAAAGGTCGCACTGGAATAGGTCCAAAAGCCTCCTCTTCTACTCTATTTATCTATCTATAAAACTTCAGGAGAGGAGGCCCATCCTGGTCAACACATACTTTCGTATATGTCCAGTTTCTCTGTTGGGATGTTATCTTTCTCTTTTTCGTTGTCCATGCCTTCAAGCTAGATTTCTGCTTCTTGCAACCTCTTCTCAGTTCTAATGTTTAGTCTACCCTCAATATTTTTGACCACCTTTCTACATAGTTTCTGGCTCTAATAACCAATAATTTCTCCTGTTCTGTTTCTAACTATTGATAAATACGATTTAAAAAAAGCAATATTGAAATTGATGGGATGGCAAACTAAGTGTGTCTTATTATACTTACAAGGAAAGGAAAATAAATTAAATGTAGAAGTTCTTAATGCTAATAGTTTTATTTTTGATGAATTTGATAAATTGTAAACTGTACAAATGGTATTAACAGACAGTCGTTGTGTTTCTACTCTACAAATTAAATAAAGTATTAGGCATATATTTCACACTGTCTGTGTTACAAAATCTATAAAAGTTTCTCTACAGAAAAAATATTTTTACTTAAGCAAGTATTTTTAGGGGAAAATCCCAGTCGGCTCACTCAAGACACCCTTCCAACGAAATCTCCTAAGCGATTGTGCATGTGCATGAATATTTCTCTGGAGTGTTATTACACTGGAGATATAGCTACGGATATAATATGCAGTTAAGCCTACGTGAGTTTTCATCTGCACAAATATTCTCATATTTCGTCTCGATTTGGGAAAACTCTTTAATGAAATGGCCTGGCCTGTTGGCTGAACCGAGAGGAAAATTTGTAGCTGGAGCATATATGCCGTTTCTATTGTAAATATCAAGAAATATATAAACTGCATATGACTGGCACAAGTTTGAACTTGCTATACTCTAAGTTTCGTTATGAAATTTTAGGAAATCAATAAAAAATTCTCTATTAACACTATTTTTAAACGCTTTTCTTTAGTACAATAGTGTGCGCCAAATTTTTAGACGTTAATTTGACTGTCTTTTCTTCAATGCAAATGAATGAAAATTATCAGACATATGTATTCGCGGGAACAATACACGAATAGTCAATAATTTTCTTTGTTTATTAATTGTTTAAATAAAAAACGATTTTATTGGAAAATGCTTAAATTCTATGGTTTTTTACAATGTAGAAACTTGAAACTTTTACGGATTGTAGCTAATGATATGAACTATACATAATTTTACTCTTTGCGTTAATTGTTTGCGTTATGCGTCATAAATAAACAATAAAGTTTCAAATTTTGATCGCTCATATATTTGTTTATATAAAAATCGGCGCTTATTCGTGGCAAATTTCAATACGATACGAAACATAACTTCAACCAAAACTCGAATTAAAAAAAATCGTTTTCTTTTATCGTAGGTTAAAAAAACCACCGGTAGAGACGTTTTGTGCTACAATTAATATTAGAATTCATTTTGGCTTATTAATTAAACGCTTTTCTTTAGTTCAATCGTTTGGGTCAAAATTTAGACGTTAATTTGACTGCCATTTCTTCAATGCAAATGACTGAAAATTTGCAGACATATGCAGTCGCGGGAACAATACGCGAATAGTCAATAAAAAAAAATTTATGTTTATTAACTGTTTAAACAAAAAACCGATTTTAACGGAAAATTCCTTAACTCTCTGGTTTTTTACAATGAAAAAACTTGAAACCTTTACAGATTGTAGCTAATTATATGAACTATGCATAATTTCACTTTTTACGTAATTGTTTACATTCTGCTTCATAAATAAACAATAAAGTTTCTAATTTTTTGCCGATTCTGACTACTTTTCATGTTTGTACATCTATGTTTTATACATATTTTAATAATAGGTCTGGATCCCGCGTATGAAAAAAAGTTGATTGATAGCAAGCTGAAAATTTGTTAATAGCTTAAGGGTGTCTAGTCGGATAAACTTTGATATATGGGAACACTGGAACAGGGGCAGTTTTAATTGTGGAACAGGTTAAAAATTTGAAACGGTCACACCACGAAAACGGCACATTTATTTTGTCCGACAGGACAGACTTAAACTCTTCGAACAGAGATTAAAGTCTCATGCAAAAATCAGACTGCTATTTAACACCAAATGGGTGTTTTAATGAGTGGAACATGTAGAATATGTCAAATGGCAGGAATTATGACAGGTGCTATTAGTCAACTTTTTTTTATACGCGGGATCCAGACCTATAAACATGACGATATATTTTAATGTTTGAAAAGTATAAGACAAAAATATATACCTCCGGAATTAGAAAACATAAAAATGCTCACGCACTTAAAACCGCAGACGGAAAAATTTGTGATCACGAACAACAGTGCAAAGAATGGGAGAGACACATCAGTGACTTTTTGACGATGCTTCTCGAGAAAATGCTCCAAATACTACCTGTGGCAACCAATTAGACAGAGGTCCCAGTATACTGAAGTCAGAAGGCATAAAAGCAATACAACAAGCCAAAAACAATAAAGCACCTGGACCAGATCAAATCCCTGTTGAGCTACTTAAACTTTTAGATGAGGGAAACATTACCTACTTGACTACTTTCTTTAACAAAATTTACAACGAAGGAAAAATACCAGATGATGGGTTGGAGTCACTGTTTATAACATTACCAAAGGAAAGCAGGCCCACCAAATGCAGCGATTTTAGACTAATCAGTTTGATGAGTCACACACTTAAGATACTTTTACGTATTATATAAAACCGAGTATTCCTTCTGTGCCAAACTAGAATGGGTACATAATAATCAATTTGGATTTAGAAATGGTCTAGGAACTAGAGAAGCACTATTTTGTATGCACGTCCTATTACAAAAAAGTTATGAATTCCGAAACAACGTTTATGTTTGTTTCATCGACTTCGAGAAGGCATTCGACCGAGTACAACATGATACACTTTTCGACTGCCTGCAGGCAGCAGGACTTGACCACTACGATATGAGACTGCTGAAATACTTATATTACAATCAAGTAGCCTCTATCCAAATTGGCGACAGCCTTACTGAAAAACTGCCGATAAAACGTGGAGTACGACAAGGTTGTGTTTTATCACCCACCCTTTTTAATCTGTACTCTGAAGAAATCTTTAGGGAGGTTTTGGATGACAGACAAGAGGGAGTAAGGCTAGGCGGAGAAGTAAACAACAATATTAGATACGCTGACGATACAGCCATTCTTGCTGAAAATTTACAAGATCTTTAGACCCTACTAAATCTAGTCAGTGAAGCAAGTTATCGGAGAGGCCTTAAAATCAACATTTCAAAAACAAAGTGGATAGCAGTTGGAAAGATTAATATAGATCAAGGTCAGCTTTCTCTTGATGGAGAGGAGTTAGAACGGGTTAATCATTTCAAGTACCTTGGCAGCTGGTTAAATGTAAATTGTGACTCTGATGAAGAGATAATAACTAGGATCGAAATATCACGGAAGGCTTTTATGACCTGAAAACCAGTTTTATGCAACAGAAACGTGTCGATGAATATTCGAAAGAAGGTGCTGAAATGTTTATGTGTGGTATATCCTATTGTATGGTTGTGAGACATGGACGTTAAAAACCACAATGCTAAACAAAATAGAAGCATTCGAATTGTGGTGCTATCAACAAATCCTAAAGCTATCGCACACTTCCAATGAAGATGCTCTTCAAATGCTGAATTCAGAACGTCTGCTCATAAGCATCATAAAGAGGAGAAAAACAGAATAGTTCGGCCATATAATTAGAGGACCTAAATACCATTTGCTTCGCCAAATAATACAAGGAAAAGTGTAGAGAAATAGATGGATTGGTCGTAAGAAACTTTCACGGCTGCGTACTATTAGACAATGGTGTAGCTGCACAGTGGAAGAATTATTTCGCGCAGCAGCCGATAGAAAGAGATTTAAGGAAATTGTAAACATGATGACGACCAACGTCTGAATACAGACACGGCACCTAAAGAAAAAAAAGAAGACAAAAAAGTAAAAAATAAAAAAATATGAAAAAAAATTTTTAAGAAACGCTTTTCTTTAGTTACGAGTGACTAGAATTAAAAATATTATAAAAAACAACTAAAAAGCAAAAACTAAAAAATAAAATGAAAAAATCTAACACATTCGTTAAAGAAAAGCGTGGGGCAAAACCGTTTATTCGATGAAGCCGCGCCACGCTTTTCTTTGACGAATGTGTTATATTTTTTCACTTTATTTTTTAGTTTTTGCTCTTTAGTTGTTTTTTATAATATTTTTAATTTTAATCACTCGTAACTAAAGAAAAGCGTATCTTAAATATTTTTTTTCATATTTTTTTATTATATATTGTATAATATATATTTTGTAATGCAATATATTACACCGGAATGATTCCCACTGATTGGCTCAAAACCATCTTTGTCGCAATAAAATGTCGCAATGTTTATAAAAAACACAATGCGAGACACTGCTCAGAATATCGATTAGTTAGCCTAATGAGCCACAATCTTAAGATTTTCCTAAGAATACTTCACAACAGAATTTAGAGGCGAAGAAGATCTCGAAGGTACTCAATTTGGTTTTAGAAAAATGCTATGGGAACTAGGGAGGCACTTTTTGCACTAAATATCCTATTACAAAAATTTCGTAACCAAAGAAGAGATATATTTGCATGCTTCGTGGACTTCGAAAGGGCATTCGATAAAGTGCCAGCGTGTAAAATTAAAGCAGAAATAGTATGGAATAGATACTCGCCATTTGTTTGTGGATTTTATATGTGCCTATGACCTGTAGACAGAAACGCACTATATTAAAACCATGGTAGAATTCAATGGGTATCTCACTTCACTTAGTGAGGTTGTTGAAATAAACCCTCTCAAAAGTCTAGAGTAAAGTAAGACTGTAAGAATAAGTATTATAGTCTAAGAGCTAGTGAACCCTCCAACTAACGGTCGTCCTGTAAGGCTAGAAATTTGTCTAGTGATAATTCATAGCACACCAAGGCTAAAAACCATGACCTGGCAGGCATCAGCGGTGCACGTGTATCTATCAGGTGAATCGAAAAGTGCAAATTTAGGGGGTAAAATAAACTTTCTCCTGTAAGGTTTAAATTTAAGTATGTGTTTGAGTAAGTCATTTAGAAGAAATGTGTACAATGACAGGCGATTCTGAAGAGCATAAGACCTTGCCAGGCGAGGGGAAAGATTGGGAGTTTTTCCTAAAATTATTTTTTTTGCATCGAACAAATTTTTTTTAAGTTTTTTGAGTCATTTCAAACAGAAAAGGTCTTTAGTGATTTTTCTCTTAAGTTAATAGTTTTTGTTATATAAGCGATTGAAAATTTTGAAAATTGCGGAATCGGCCATTTTTAACCTAAAATCGGACATTTATCTAAAAATCTCAAAGTTGCCAAGGTAGGCAGATATTCTTTAAACATTGATTGATGAAATCCCAAAGAGTTTTTTGCAATACGATATCGGAAACCCCTTTGTTTTTTAATTGGTAATCAAGCGGGTGCGACACTGTAGTAAAAGTGAGGACGTTTGAGTTGGCATAAATTCATTATCTCGAGAATGGGCAAATTTCAAGAGAAATCCTAAGACAGGTCGATTTTTATTTTTGAATTAGGACTTTTTGGCATATATATTATACTAGTGACGTCATCCATCTTGGCGTGATGACGTAATCGATGATTTTTTTAAATAAGAGTAGGGGTTGTGTGATAGCTCATTTGAAAGGTTATTTAATTATCTATCTACTAACATAAACGTTAACATAATTATTTATACAGGGTGTACAAAAAATTTTTTTTCTATTTGTTAAATTTAATCAAAGTTAATTTAATAAAAAAAATTTTTTTGTACACCCTGTATAAATAATTATGTTAATGTTTATGTTAGTAGATAGATAATTAAATAACCTTTCAAATGAGCTATCACACAACCCCTACTCTCATTTAAAAAAATCATCGATTACGTCATCACGCTCAGATGATGACGTCACTAGTATTACATATATGCCAAAAAGTCCTAATTTAAAAATAAAAATCGACATGTCTGAGGATTTCTCTTGAAATTTGCCCATTCTCGAGATAATGACTTTATGCAAACTCAAACGTCCTCACTTATACTACAGTGTCGCACCTGCTTGATTAACAATTAAAAAACAAAGGGGTTTCCGATATTGTATTGCAAAAAGGTCTTTGGGATTTCATCAATCAATGTTTAAAGAATATCTACCTACCTTGGTAACTTTGAAATTATTAGATAAATGTCCGATTTACTGTTAAAAATGGCCGATTTCGCAATTTTCAAAATTTTCAATCGCTTATATAACAAAAACTATTAACTTAAGAGAAAAATCACTAAAGACCTTTTCTGTTTCGATGCAAAAATAATAATTTTAGGAAAAACCCCTAATCTTTCCCCTCGCCTGGCAAGGTCTTATGCTCTTCAGAATCGCCTGTCGTTGTACACATTTCTTCTAAATGACTTACTCAAACACATACTTAAATTTAAACCTTACAGGAGAAAGTTTATTTTACCCCCCAAATTTGCACTTTTCGATTCACCTGGTAGATACACGTGCACCGCTGATGCCTGCCAGGTCATGGTTTTTAGCCTTGGTGTGCTATGAATTATCACTAGAAAAATTTCTAGCCTTACAGGACGACCGTTAGTCGGAGAGTTCACAAGCTTTTAGACTATTAGAACAAGTAAATACCTACGAATAGCTTATCTAAAATCAATACGATACTGATACAATACATGGGTCGCGGACGTTTCCCCAACTGTCATCAATACGACTAACTTCACGCGTAACTTTGATATGAGAATTATAAAAAAAATATGCATTGAAATCCAGATCCCGTAATTCGTTGAGCGTGATAAAGTGAGTACAAAGACATACATATTTGGGTATCAATTCATTTCGCTTATTCCCCGTTAGAAGGCGTTCTATCCATACTGCGATATAAATTATTTTAATTTATATCGACAATCTACGGTCGGAATGGTAAAAATCTGTTTTCCTTAGAGCCTCCTTGACAACAGGTAGACCTAGAAATAGTGCTATCGGGGGATGGAGGAAGACAGATTTTAATCAAAACGAAACCGTAGATTTTCTTATTTTGTTAATGCCATACTCTGCATAGAGTACAAAGACTCGTTTCATATGGGCTTTCTGAACCGCAAAGTGGAATGTTTTCCTGGCGGTGCCTTTTGGTGTGTTTATACCTGGGTTAAGCAGAAAGCTTGAATTGAGTCGAAATTCATTTCACATACATATTTGTTTCTTTGTAATTACAGCTTCAATTTACCGTACACTTCTCGTAGACTCTGCCGATAAGGTAGAGTCGTGTTGGCGAAAAGCCGCGCTCCCACAATACATACCTTAGCAATATTAATATCGATACGATACTCATTATCTGAAATCAATACAATACTACTTATTGGGATGAAAACTTTGACTTTTATTTAGCAGATGCCGCTACGCACCTACTACCATCTCGTCAGCTGCAATGTGTGGACTAATAGAGTCGAAAATGTCTACTTGGGACAGAGATAGAAACCTATGCATTCTCTAAAGAACCACTAAAAAGTGGTGAAATCGTCGATAAGAGTGCTGGTTGCGCTCTCTAAACTAAGTTAAAACTAGGACAGTTTTGGCTTCGCATTGCAACTGAATAAAAATGGTATACATTTTTATTTTATATTAGTATTACTTCTTTGAGTAATATAGGTCCATTTTCCGTTGGAATTTGCCACGCTGAACAGACGGGGTCGTGAATTGCAAGTTTTAGAATTCCCTCTTGTCTTCTTCGCTTCAGCATCCATCTGGCTTGCTATTTTTAGAAGCCATGGAGGTTTTACCAGGAAAATGGTCCAATAAGTTTTCAATTAAATATCTTTTAAAAATATTTTTTAATAATTTTTATTAGAATGAAAACTTTGAATTTCAATACAATACTCTTGTATTGTCGATACGCCGGCCTGGATATGATTGAGAATATCGCTTTCGAGAAAAAAACTGAAACGTCATGTGAGTGCTGCATAAGGCCTATTATTCTTCTTCTTGTAGTGCCTATCCGTTTCGGATGTTGGCGACCATCATGGCAATCTGTACTTTGCACACTGCTGCTCTAAAAAGACTTGTGGTTGTTGTGTTTGTTTTTAACCATGTGCGTAGATTCTTCAGCCAGGAAATCCTTCACCTTCCTGGTCCACGTTTTCCCCCCACTTTTCCTTGCAAGATTAGTTGCAGTAGTCCATATCGCTGTTTCTCATGATGTGACCGAGGTATTCGATTTTGGCTGCTTTTATTGTGGTTAACAGCTCTTTTTCTTTTTGCATTCTCAGCAAAACAGCCACATTAGTAACGTGGTCGGTATAAGATACCTTCAGGATTCGACGATAAAGCCACATCTCAAAAGCCTCAATTTTCTTGCAGGTGGCGTCTGTGAGAGTCCACGACTCAACTGCGTACAACAGTATTGGAAAGATATAACATCGCAGTAACCTGACTTTTATGGGCAATGATAAATCATGACATTTGAATAACTTAGTCATTTTCTGAAATGCAGATCTTGAAATCTTAGTTTTGCTAAAATATTTGTTTCGGTAGAATACTTACTTTATGAGTTATTTGCAAAAAAGCGCCTGATAACATGGTTTTTTTGGTGAAAATACATATTTTCACTTGCAAATAACTCTAAAAGTATTAACTTAAAACTCTATAGAGCAAAAGCTACCTACCTAGAATTAGTTTATCCATTTCCGGACTTATCACTAAAGACCGGATTATATGTTCCTGTTTTGGCTGAAATATGTGCATATACATGTCTGAAATATGAGTACATATAATATGTTGAAAATATTCCCTAAAAGTTTAAAATATGTTCCAAATATGTGGAATATGTGAAAAACATTTTAAAGTAACAAGAAAATATATGCATTAAAAAATGTATAAAAGTTTTATTAAATAACGGTAAGTACATTATATTGACAAAATTAACCTAAATATACCAACCTATTAGTACCTCTTAACATTACTTACGTTTATACATTTTATTCCTTCTTATAAAAGCAATTCACGTTCAAATGTTTTTCAATATTTTCAATAGTAAAATTATGTCGCCTATCCGTTAGTAGTAATTTGTATGTTGAAAAGCTTCGTTCAACATCAACTGATGTGATTGGTGCAAATTTTAAAACATTAACAATCTCCGTATTTCAATTGGTATTAACATCAAAATCGCCACAAAGAATTTGGTTTGCTTCCTGTAATAATTTTAAATAACTATTTTTCTGTAATGTTTCAATACATTTTTATTTATTGATTGTCTAATTTTTCCAGAAACTTTCTCAATGTTTTCCTTAAATTTCTGAATTAAATTAAGAGACACTTGTAGTGGAAGCGATTCAGTTTCAAGATTCAGGATGGTTTTATAAACAAATTCATAATTCGATTTAATAAAACAAAGCTCATTGTTCAGTGATCTGTTTTCTAAAATTGATTTGCATTTTGAAATCGCACCAATATTTGCTTCTTCAAAACTTAAAAAATGAGTTCTTTTGTAGGGAGAAAATGTTCCGCATAAAAACAAGCAGCTTTTAAATATGTTCCCCATCTTGTGATTATAGGCTCCGGTGGCAAGAGTATTTGGTAATTTTCCTTTATATATCTGAATCCTTAAAGGCGATTTTAAAAATATTTCCTTCACGTTGCTAATGAAATTATTAACTAGGAAATGAATTTCGAATTTCTTCCGCCACTTTGTTTAAACCATGGGCCAAACACGTAACATGAATTAAATTAGAATATAAAACTTTTAGTTTTTGGCCAGCTTTGACCATGTATGACGCAGCTTCGGAAAGCATAAGCAAGCTTTTGCTAGTTGGAACAATGTCGAGAAGGAAAAATTTCATGAAAGCATCATTATTTATAAACCTAACCATTGTTACATGGTTAACTGTGTCAAGCAATCAAATATGATTTACCAGGGGCGCTCTTATTTAAACAACCTATTAATAAATTTGTCATATAGCGGCCACAACCGTCGTTTCATCTACTATAAAATATACAGGGTGTAACAAAAATACAGGTCATAAATTAAATCACCTATTCTAGGACCAAAAATAGTTCGAATGAACCTAACTTACCTTAGTACAAATATGCACATAAAAAAATTACAGCCCTTTGAAATTACAAAATGAAAAGCGATTTCTTCCAATATATCGAAAACTATTAGAGATTTTTTATTGAAAATGGGCATGTGGCATTTTTATGGCAGGAATATCTTAAAGAAAAATTATAGTGAAATTTGTGCACCCCATAAAAATGTTATGGGGGTTTTGTTCCCTTAAACCAACCCAAACTTTTGTGTACGTTCCAATTAAATTATTATTGTGATACTATTAGTTAAATTCAATATTTTTAAAACTTTTTTGGTTCTTAGTATTTTTTCGACAATGCACTTTTTATCGAGTTGCGGCTTCTTTTCTAATATGTTTACGTAGATATTTTATGGGGGTTTTGTTCCTTTAAACCTCCCAAATGGTTGTGTACGTTCCAATTAAACTATTACTGCGATACCATTAGTTAAACACAGTGTTTTTAAAACTTTTTTGCTTCTTTGTATTTTGTCGATAAGGCACATTTTATCGAGATGTGACTTATTTTTTATTATGGTTCAGAATATACCTAAAAATGTAAATCATAAATAAATTTTCCTATTATTATCAAGTCTCCATAATCGTACTTAGCCATATACAAATATGTGGTGAATTTGACAAATAATATGCAAAATATCTCGACAAATACTGACTTTTCGAAAAAGTACCAAGAGGCAAAAAAGTTTTTAAAGCATTGTGTTTAACTAATGGTACTACAATAATAATCAAATTGAAACGTACACAAAAGTTTGGGGGGGTTTAAAGGAACCAAACCCCCATAAAATTTTTATGGGGTGTCTAAATTTCACTATAATTTTTTCATACGATACTACTGCCATAAGAATGCCACATATTTATTTCCAATAAAAAATCTCCAATAATTTTCGATATATTGGAAATAATCGATTTTCATTTTGTAAGTTCAAAGGGCTGTAACTTTTTTTATGTGCACATTTATACTTAGGTAAGTTAGGTTCAATCGAACTATTTTTGGTCCCAAAATATGTGATTAAATTTATGACCTGTTTTTTTGTTACACGCTGTATATAATTGTTATCTATATTTTGGTGGGTTTTTCCGTAGGTCTGCGACGATTCTTGTGACATCAATAAAAATTCCGCTAAAATTTGTTAAAAATATGCCAAAATATGTCAAACGCTCTAAAATATGTTCAAACCATCCAAATATGTTAAAAAAACGAAAATATTCTAAATATGTCAAATTAAATTAGTGGCAAACGCCTTTAATTATCATAATTCGTCCACATCCTGAAGCGTTTGATTGTATCTTTGATGGCTATCGATAGGCAAAAAACATATAATCCGGTCTTTACTTATCACAAACGTATATTTTTTCACCCCCGAGGAGGGGTGACATTCACTACCCAAGTTAAAGCAACCAACGCACATAGGGGTATTTCGCCGATCTGGCTGGCCAAAAGTCAATTTTGTCAAACATCTTTTGGGATAAAATAATCTACGTGTTCTATTAGCCCGATAGTTGCTACACACTGGGCAAACTCTTTCCCGGTCCCACGCTATCGCCTACTCAGGCAATAACCAGTCAAAACTTGACCATCATCGTTCATAGTGTAAACGATTTTCGCTATTAAAATGTGATCCCTAAGTTTGACATTAAATACTATTTACTGGGTGATTGTTACAGTGTAAACAATTATGGATCTGGAAAATACAGGTAAGATCACATATTAATGTGTGTAATTTTATACTATATTTGTAGAATGCGGTTTCTAAGCAGCGTATTGAACTTGATCATTTTTTTGTTTAAAATTTGATTTATTTTTAAAATTCTAAAAGAAATTAGTTATACTTCAGGGTGCTTCCCGGTCATATTTTTATCGGGGTTAATTTGATAGACCTCTTGAAATATGATGGTAAAGAAATCACCTGCTATTTTCTGCTCTTTTTCGTTATATTTACATTTTAATTGAGGTAGTCGTAAGAACCAAATTGCACAAACCTAATTTTTTTTGAGCTTTAACACAACTCTTGTTTGTTTTAGACATGCCAAGTGGTTCAAATTACAGAGTAGTTTCAAGAAAAAGATTATACTACGATAAAATGCAAGAAAAAAACTTGCCGAATTTGAAGAAAAAATAAATTATTTATAAAATGAACTTTTAACACATGAAGATTAGAGTCAAGCCCAAATAAAAGAGTTGAAGCGTAAAAGCGACTTTATAAGATGGTCAAAAGCTAATAGACAGCCAGCCAAATTCGTAGAAGCCACAGAAGCCCGAAATAAACATTTCAGGATGTTCCGTAACAGCTTTGCACGACAATTTTCAAGGGTGGAATGCAATCGAGACTTCTGTTAAGCTCTGATCCTTTAATAACTTGTTTAAGACCAAAACAGACAAAATCCTCAAAATCTTTTTCAAAGGAAACTATCGAAATGTTCATTCCAGCTGATTTAGACGAAAATGTTAATAAACTCGGACTCCGAAGAACTAGTTGAAGATGAAGCAGATGACTCAGAAGAAGAACCCTGGAATTCATCGTCCAGTTGATGTTATTTCAATTTAATTACAATTTTTTATTACATTTACAATTGCAATTTTTTTTATTTTTGCTTGTACATAAAAATATTCTATATCTACTCGTTTTTTTTTAATAAACTATCAGAGATAATTTCCTTTCATACAAAATATTAAAAGAAACATTAAAATTAAATAATAACGCGATAAATCATTTTGGCCAGCCAGATTGATGAAATACCCCTATTAGCCCGATCAAGGAACACAAAACTTTACAAAAACCTCAAAAAAATTAAAGGAAGGATGAAAATTTGGGAATAGGTAGTTGAAATTGTCTATTAATATATAAGAAAAAGTTTACAATTCTAAACCGTCTCCATTTTACAAAAATAGAGAAATAAGGGTTGGTTTTTCATTAAAAGTGCTGTATTTTAAAAATAATGAAATAATAAAAAAAAATGTAACAGTGAAAAATAAAATAGTCATCAGAGTGATTTCACCTTAAAGATTGGTCTTAAATTTTTTTTTAGATCTCGATTATTTTATGAGATATAGCCTATTTTTAATACGGGTTGAAAAAAAAAAATTAAAACGGTCTTATTCGGTTAGTTTTGTATCAATTAATCTGAAAATTGGTGAACACACTCTTTACAGATCTATTAAGGGCTTGAGGTTAAGATTTTCCAAAAATTTTCAAAAACAATTTACGGCCTGTGGAAAAATTTTGGAAATTTTTTTTTTGAATTTTTGGAAAAAGAACTGAAAACTTTGGTTTTTCTTGTAAGTATGTACTTACCTGAACGAATTACATGCGCATGCACGTATCCTACATTATTTTCTTTTTGAATTAAGTTAATAATTTGAAAAACTATAATTTTAAAGTACATACTTGTATTTTTAAGTTAATTATTTCAATATAAACATATAAAATGAAAATATATCAAAATTTCTCAAAAAAATATTTCTTTTACTAAATATTTATTAGGTTTTCTGAAGTTCATTTAAAAATTAATTTAACTTAATTAAAAATAAATGTACTCTATTAACAGACTACATCAGCGCGTCATCAATATTTTTTTTTCGATAGTTCTCCGAACTTTCAACAGTGCGGCAACAGTGTGTCGGCAGTACTACAGTGTCAGTGACACTATACACTATACTATCAGAAACAAAGGCACAGTAATGTGATATCAATAATTATTATACTCATAGGCGCGCTAAATGTTGCCATGTCAATCAAGTTCAATTTCTTGTTATAGATAATCGTTTTTTAGTAATTCCATTGTGACACAAAATCTAGATATGGGATAAAAAAGTTTATTTGAAGAAACTGTATTTTTTTTTGTTCTTCTTAAAGCGGCACAGGCTCGTTTTTTGTATTTAATTTAATTTTAGAGTAATTTCTACATACTAACATGTTTCTTAAATTAGACTCTGTACCACAATTCTCTACTATATTGCGAATATGTGTGCCAGATATCTCGACAGAATATTCAAAATTAAAGTTGCAATCTTGGAACGCGTTTTTCGCGCGCTGATGTTGCCTCCTAAGTTATAAAGGATCAAATGAGAATGAAGTACTAAAATGATAAAAGGTGCAATGAAAAATCGTTTATTGTATATCGAACTGGATGGTCACTGTTTACATTTAATTAATTAATCTAAATTATTCAAAGTTCATGTTCATCTTCGTCTGATGTAAAATTTGTGTCTGAATCAACTTCATTTATAATAGAATCAACTGTAAAATCATAATTTTGGGTCTCTTGGCAGCTACCATCTAAACTATTATCATCTTAATCATCAGAAACTATAATGTCTTCCTTTTTGTGATTTGTACAATTACCAGTTTGACAACTTCCGCATGCAGCATGAAAACGTTTCTCCTCTTTTTAATACATATTTTTGTCTACATTGTAATTTCATCACAGTCTAAAAGCATTTTGTGTCTATCATCTTTTCTTTTTAAACTTACACTTTTTAATGTATCAATTCCACGTTTGACAATAATTGTAATTATTACAATTTTTTCGTTATCACATTCTAAATGTTTTTCACAAATAAAACAAGAATTATTACTATTTGTTTCACTGTTCGCACTCATTGTAAATATTTACACCATTATTTTATAACAAACAGATCAGTTTTATTGATAATAAGTTATAAATTCAAAAACTTTGACAGCCGAAAACGATAACAAATCATTGCAGCGTGAACATTGCTCCAATTTTTTAGGTTATGTTCGTCTACTGTGTTTAGGAAGCGCGCCGTTTTCTCTTTTAAGCAACTTTTTCACCTGTGTTTACGTGCCCCATATATTTTTACCTTTGCAATAGGCCTGTTGTATATATATGTAATATGTTATTCAAGCCTTTTTTAATATCTTTCCATATTTTCATTTAAAAAAAGGTTTTCAGAAAAGAATGGCATCGATTTTATTAAAACATGACATTTTTTTGTAGTTGTTTATAATAAGTGAGCCTTATTTAAAAAGTATTCTATGCATAAGAAAAATACATACCGCTTTCGAAAGAGTGCATTTTCAAGTACCTACAAGCATATTTTTAAAGTTTTTTATGAATTTTCAACAAAGATATTATTGATTGAAATCTTAAAAATTGACTTAAAATAAAAATCAAAAAAATATCCATTTTTTATCGCCATACACATTTTTATCCTTTAAAGTAACGTTGTGCAATTTTAAATCTAAATGTTAATTAGCCATCTTAAAACGTAAATCTAAAAGGAATTTTAATTTAAATAATTATGTAAATTTTTGTGACAAAAAATATGTGTTTCTCTCAAAATTTGTATTAGTATATATTAAAACCTATTTTTCTAAATTAAATGATTTGTAATTCACAATAAAAATATATTCACGTTAAAATTGATATTCTTCTAAAGGTATTGTGTTTTTTTCGTACATTTTAATGTTTGATAAATGCCCCAAATTATCGATTTAAAAGTTAGTTAATTTTAAAATGTGACATTTTGGTTGCGCGCGCAATTCAAATAAGCGCCTCTGTTAAGTACTTTAAAAAGGGCTATATGTTAGAAACGAATCAAGATGCAAACAAAGTTTTTAGTCAAAATATTAGAATAAAAGTACCTTGATGATTTTTAAATAAAATTTTTTGTTATTATTGATTTATTTTCCGAAATACAGCACTTTTAATGAAAAACCAACCCTTGTTTCCCTATTTTTGTAAAATGGAGGGGGTGTAGAATTGTAAACTTTTTTTTATAAAATAATAGACAATTTCACCTACCTGTTCCCAAATTTTCATCCTTCCTTTATTTTTTTTTGAGGTCAGATTTTTCTTTGATCGGGCTATATGTGCAACGGGACAAGTTCCACTTTTGCACCTAAAACTAAATTTTCGTGCAATTCGGAGCTGACCCCCAAAATTACACTCCAAAAAGCTATTTAATGGGACAATAAGTATTTTTGAAAAATTTCCTGGATCCCGCGTATTTAAAAAAATGTTGATTAATAGCAAGCTGAAAATTTGTCAATAGCTTAACGGTGTCCAGTCGGAAAAACTTCGATGTACGAGAACACTGGAACAGGAGAAGTTTTATTTGTGAAGCAGGTTAAAAATTTGGAACGTCAGACTACGAGAACTTCCCATGTATTTTATCGGACAGAACTTCCAATTGATTTGTTACCCTTTCATTAAACCCTCATGCAAAAATCAGACTGCTATTTATCACCTGTCATAATAGTGGAGTCAATGAAGGTTTTCACCTCCGATTTCGTTGCACCTCCATCGATTTTCATGAAAATTGGTAAGTATGTAGAGGATACCTCAAGAAACAAAGGTGACATGGTGCCAACTTGCGCTTTTACCCTGGGGGTGGATGCCACCCCTTCTCGGGGGTGGAAATTATTTTATTAAAAATAATACCACTTATCGATAGAGGGACAAATTATAAGTAAAATTTGTTATATAAAGTTATTTCAATAAATCAATAGTTTTTGAGTTATTAAAGATCAAAAGTTTTGATTTTTCCTGAAAAAAATCCATGTTTTAAAGCAGTTTTTCATAAATAACTCAAAAACCATAAGTTTCTTCAAAAAAGTTGTTATTACCAAAATCGAAGATAATATAAAAATAAATAAGCTCCTTATTAGGAAAATCCTTTATTGCATATATACAAAGTGAGTTATATGCAATTGAATGTATATTTTTTTTCCGCGAGTACTCAAATCTTAGTATTCAAGCTTAAATAACAGGAAAACGATGCACTTTGTTAAATATAGATATTAAACATTTTAATAAAGTACTTAAAAGTAACTATCAAAAAGCTATATAAGAAGTCGCTAGCATCAAAATTAAGCAAGTTATGATGGAAATAAGAGGACCCTTTCAGATTTTTTAGGGAAGAATGAAAAATGAAACATACGTCATTTCCACAAAAATTAAAATTTATAGTAACCCATTTAAAACTTTATTTATTTTAACATGAGTAATAACTTTCAACAATTTTGACCGGTTTAGAATGCATATTTTTGAAAAAAAAATACGATTAAAAAAAATTAGAATTTTTCAAATTTTCATGAATTTCATTTTCTTTTGATAATAACTCCAAAAATACTCGATATATTTAAAAAATGGTAGAGAACAAAATTTTAGTTTTAACTTTATTTGAGCTTTTTCTTTTTTTAATATTTTTTTACTACAAAAAATAACCGAGATAGAAACATTTAAAACCTAAATTTTACTGCGAGAACCATGTAACTGGGGCCCTTTCACCTTGTATTTAAAAAAAAAATAAAGGATATAGAAAATTATGTTTACTACAGTGTTATAGAACTTTTACTTAGCTTTGTAATTGTTTTTGGATAAATCTCATATTTAAAAATTTAACGGAGTTATTTTAAAAAAACCAATAACATTTTCGTTGAAAAAATTTTATAGCGGAGATTTTGTATGTATACAGGTTGTGGGAAGTCCAATTAGTCGTTTGTTGTAGGAGATACGAAAAAAGTTTATTTAGGTGAGATTGGGGCATAGATAATATCAGAATTTAAATACATTTCCAAATATACAGGGCCACCCATATTGACAGGGTGAAACAAAATTATCTTTTGTTTAATGAAATACCCTGTATATTTTTACATTTTTGGATTCTCATCTATGTTTCATTTCTTAAAATATCAGGTTTTGTGATGTTATACGAAGTAGTTTAAAAGATAATTACGTTTTTATTTTCAAATTTCATAGCAATATTCACCCCCTGTATAATTGTAGTGATTTGACATCAGAAAATCAATTTATGTTCAAGTGATTTTTAATATAATCTATTATTGTTAAAAATTATTAATCTAGCAAAACGTTTAATTTTAGCTAATACAGGGTTGGTCGAAACTGAATGAGTGTTTTCTCAAAGTTTGAGAGTATGAGTTTTCTCAAACGGAGCAGCCTGTAATTCCTGTAATGAGCATTGTAATGAAATGCTATTGTATGGCACTTTATTATTTCCCACCCTGCCAGTGAGAACTGAATTTATTTTTGAAATCCCTTTATGTCTTTAATTATTTGAAATATTGCAAACGATTAAAAAACAATCAAATTAAATTGAAATGAATAACCAGTGTATATCTTCCACATTTACTTCATATTTAACGTAGCCTGTACCATAACATTGCACAGATTATTATCCCTGTATAGCAACGATATACCATGAATGTGAATTCATACTTGAGAAATGTCCTATATCCAGTCTCACAAAAAAAAGGGATTCCTCAAACATAATATATATGCAGACAAAATCAGCCAAAGTGATTTGCGATATCTAATTAAAGGCCCTACCAAGTTGGTTTTGTTGAATATAGCATGGAAGCACGACGATACTTTAGTGATAAGCATATTTTTCGTAGTAGCTTTAGTATGTTGTTTTATATTATGTATTGCCTATATTAAATTAGTTTTAGTAAGTTTCGTTTATCTAAAAAATGTAAAACAAACAAAAATTCTGTTTTTCTTGTAGTTGTTTTTTCGTATAGATATTGTTTTATATTGTAGTAAATTGAATTTAGTTTTAGTATGTTCCGTTTGTTTGTAGAATAATATTTAATTAGATTTGCTTTAATTACTAAAATAAATAAATTTTCAATTATATTTTATGTATTTGTTGAAAAGGAAATCTAGCATTAGCGGCCACATTTCTAGAACGGCCCATTGTTTTCTATTTTTAGTGGCCGTTATTGTCAGGTTTTACTGTACCAATAATATTTTATTAAATTATGAAATATTATTTAAATAAAAAATTTATAAACTTGATAAAAGAAAGTTTGCTTAGAATTTACTCCTCTATCTAATTATGGGGTTATTTTTAATAAAATAGTGTTCACCCATTAGAAGGGGTAACATCCACCCCCAGGATAAAAGCGCAAGTTGGTACCACATCATTTTTGTTTCTTGAGGTATCCTCTAGCTACTTACCAATTTTCATGAAAATTGATGGAGGTTAAACGAAATCAGGGGTGAAAACCTTAAGTGACTGCCTTTTTGGAAATATAAAAGATTAATTTTTTTCGTGATTGTCGATTTGCTAATTTTCTGATTTTTGGTTGCTATAAAGTTTAAAAAAGTAATAAAAATTATAAATCATGCATATAAATGTAAAAAAATATTTATTTTACTTAATTAAACGAGATTGCTTGAGCCAGAATGCTGAAATCTGCATTTTTATCATAAAAAAAGGTGGATTTCACCCCTAAAATGCAGAAAGCGCAACTTGGTGCCACGTCACTTTTGTTTTTTGAAGTATCCTCTAACTAATCAACAATTTTCAGGAAAATCTATTGAAGGTTCAAAGAAATCGTGGGTGAAAACATTCAGTGACTACACTTTCAGAAATATAGAAGAATGAGGTTTTCGTGATTTTCGACTTGTTAATTTTCGGATTTTTGGTTGCTATAAGGTTTGAAAAATTAAAAAAAAAATGTAATTCATGCACATAAATATAAAAAAAATATTTATTTTTCTTAATTAAACGAGATTACTTGCGCCATAATACGGAAATCTGCATTTTTTACGATTTAAAAAGTAGGGGTGTATTACACCCCTAAAATGCAAAAGCTCAAGTTGATGCTATATATATTTTATTGCTTGAGGTATCCTCTAACTACTTACCGATTTTCATGAAAATCGATGAAGGTTCAACAAAATGGGAAGTGAAAACTTACAGTGACTGCACTTTCAGAAATCTAAAAAATAATTTTTAAAAAAGGGGTGTATTTCACCCCTAAAATGCAAAAAGCGCAAGTTGGCACTATGTCACCTTTGTTCCTTGAGGTTTCCTTTAACCACTCATCAATTTTTATGAAAATCGATGGAGGTTCAACGAAATCTGAGGTAATAGTCTAAGAGCTAGTGAACCCTCCGACTAACGGTCGTCCTGTAAGGCTAGAAATTTTTCTAGTGATAATTCATAGCACACCAAGGCTAAAAACCATGACCTGGCAGGCCTCAGTGGTGCACGTGTATCTACCAGGTGAATCGAAAAGTGCAAATTTATGGGGTAAAATAAACTTTCTCCTGTAAGGTTTAAATTTAAGTATGTGTTTGAGTAAGTCATTCAGAAGAAATGTGTATAATGACAGGCGATTCTGAAGAGCATAAGACCTTGCCAGGAGAGGGGAAAGATTAGGGGTTTTTCCTAAAATTATTCTTTTTGCATCGAACAAATTTCTTTTAGGTTTTTTGAATCATTCCAAACAGAAAACGTCTTTAGTGATTTTTCTCTTAAGTTAATAGTTTTTGTTATATAAGCGATTGAAAATTTTGAAAATTGCGAAATCGGCCATTTTTAACCCTAAATCGGACATTTATCTAAAAATTTCAATGTTGCCAAGATACGTAGATATTCTTTAAACATTGATTGATGAAATCCCGAAGAGTTTTTTGCAATAAAATATCGAAAACCCCTTTGTTTTTTTAATTGCTAATCAAGCAGGTGCGACACTGTAGTATAAGTGAGGACGTTTGAGTTTGCATAAATTCATTATCTCGAGAATGGGCAAATTTCAAGAGAAATCCTCAGACAGGTCGATTTTTATTTTTAAATTAGGACTTTTTGGTATATATATAATACTAGTGACGTCATCCATCTGAGCGTGATGACGTAATCGATGATTTTTTTAAATGAGAGTAGGGGTTGTGTGATAGCTCATTTGAAAGGATATTGAATTTTCTATTCACTAATATAAACATTAACATAATTATTTATACAGGGTGTACAGAAATTTTTTTTTATTAAATTAACTTTGATTAAATTTGACAAATAGAAGAAACATTTTTTTTGTACACCCTGTATAAATAATTATGTTAATGTTTATATTACTGAATAGAGAATTAAATAACCTTTCAAATGAGCTATCACACAACCCCTACTCTTATTTAAAAAAATCATCGACTACGTCATCACGCCCAAATGGATGACGTCACTAGTATTATATATATGCCAAAAAGTCCTAATTCAAAAATAAAAATCGACCTGTCTGAGGATTTCTCTTGAAATTTGCCCATTCTCGAGATAATGAATTTATGCAAACTCAAACGTCCTCACTTATACTACAGTGTCGCACACGCTTGATTAGCAACTAAAAAACAAAGGGTTTTCGATATTTTATTGCAAAAAACTTTTCGGGATTTCATCAATCAATGTTTAAAGAATATCTACGTACCTTGGAAACATTGAAATTTTTAGATAAATGCACGATTTAGGGTTAAAAATGGCCGATTTCTCAATTTTTAAAATTTTCAATCGCTCATATAACAAAAACTATTAACATAAGAGAAAAATCACTAAAGACGTTTTCTGCTTGAAATGATTCAAAAAACCTAAAAAAAATTTGTTCGGTGCAAAAAGAATAATTTTAGGAAAAACCCCTAATTTTTCCCCTCGCCTGGCAAGGTCTTATGCTCTTCAGAATCGCCTGTCATTGTACACATTTCTTCTAAATGACTTACTCAAACACATACTTAAATTTAAACCTTACAGGAGAAAGTTTATTTTACCCCCTAAATTTGCACTTTTCGATTCACCTGGTAGATACACGTGCACCGCTGAGACCTGCCAGGTCATGGTTTTTAGCCTTGGTGTGCTATGAATTATCACTAGAAAAATTTTTAGCCTTACAGGACGACCGTTAGTCGGAGGGTTCACTAGCTCTTAGACCATAATAACTCATATCCACCTTCATTGACTCCACTATAATTCCTGTCATTTGATATATTCTACGTGTCGGACTTATTAAAATGCCCAGCTGATGATAAATATCAGTGTGATTTTTGCATGGGAGTTTAATGAAAGGGTAACAAATAAGTTGGAAGTTCTGTCCGATAAAATACATGGGACGTTTTCGTAGTCTGACATTCAAAATTTTTTGTTCAACAATAATTAAAACTTTCCCTGTTCCAGTGTTCCCATACATCAAAGTTTGTCCGACGAGACACCGTTAACACGTTGACGGACACTGCGTCAAATGTATGAGCAAGTGTTGTGACACTATATACAGTGCCGGATTTAAGGTACTTGCGGCCCTAGGCCAAATCACCCCGAGCGGCCCCGAGAACTTCACGATTATGTAATTAAAGCATAAAGCACATTTCATATTAATACATAACGTTTATTTTAAGTATACTTTTTAAAATTGGTACAATATGCAAAGCATAACATATAATAAATGAATAGAAATGCCACGAATGTTCTATTTGAATACGGTACATAAATAGGTTGAAATGTTATATTCACTAATTATAAATAATCTTGGTTTACAAATTTGGCTGAAACCCCAAAACAGCTCAAACAACAATTTCTATATTTATAGTAAATTCTAAAAAGGAAATGTATAGAAAGATTTATATATTTATGGAAGCCTTTGAGATGTTGGTTTTTCGTATGATGCTGAAGACCTCTTGGACATAGCATGTGACCAACAACGAGGTTGAGGTGCTGAGAAGAATGGGGACTGAGAGAGAACTCCTAAATATTGTAAAAAAGAGAAAATCGAGTTATCTAGGACATATTTACAAAGAAAAAAGATATAACTTTTACGACGCATAATGGAAGGGAGAGTGGAAGGAAGAAGAGGTTCAGGGAGAAAAAATGCTCCTGGCTGAAGAACGTAAGAGACTAAACAGGTATGGACACACATTCGATACTAAGAACAGATCAAGATAGAGAGAAATTTGCTGTAGTTATAGCCAACCTTCAGTAATGGAGAAGGCACCTTAAGAAGAAGATAGAAAATATTATATGTATAATTCAAAATGTTAGCAAACAGCAGTTATTTGTTAAAATATTAATATTGCTAAAATTATTATATTCTAAATTAATAATTAAACATCTAAGATCTAACAACAACAGCAGCATCACGAGAAAACCAAATGCAAAATATACAAAACCCTGATAAAACCGGTCCTTATATATGGATCAGAGACGTGGATACTGTCGAAAAGCGATGAGAACTTATTAGGTACGTTTGAACCAAAAATCCTTAGACACATATGTAAGGGGGTGAAAGAAAATGACTTATGGAGCAGGAAGATATAATTTTGAACTATATAGCAGCATATAACGAACCCGACGTCATAACATCCATAAAGATCGGACGTCTGCTCTGGTGGAGCCATGTTGAACGGATGTTGGAGACTGAAACACCAAAACATATAATGAGGCAAACACCAGTAGGGAGAAGGTCAAAGGGAAGACCCAAACTAAGATACATGGAACAAGTGGAACAAGATCTGAAAACACTTGAGATTACCCACTGGAAGAACAAAGCAAGGAACACAAGAGAATAGCGGAAAATCCTAGAACAAGCCAGGACCCAAAAAGGGTTATCGAGCTACTGATGATGATGATTATATTATAAATTAGTATTGCAGTTAATTGTTAAAATTAAATATCATTTGTCTCATTCGAAGGGAAAAGTACAGATGACAACAAGAGACTAAAAAAAGCCGAGTTGAAAAGACATTATAAGTAAGAGAACAAGCAAAATAATATGAACTGTACTAGTAATAAGCTACGGTACTAAAAAATAAAAATATAAAGAATACAACAAATAAACTTCTAGATCGCTCAATTTTCACATTATTCTCTTATACTGTCATGTTCTTAATTTGGATAAAGTTGGATTAGTGATTAACATTAACACTCACTCCACTCCATACTCATAATAAATCTCATATCTAAACTCAAACGCTCACTTTTCTACCTTTTTTGGCTGCAACATCTTTAATCAGATCGTTAAAGTCTAAGGCTTGAAAAATCTCAGCATTTGAAACAAAACTAGCCGAACTAGACAATCTAGAATCTTTGTCAGAAGTCGAGTTCCTCAAGTAGTTTTTGATCCTTTTCAAGACGCTGAATGATCTTTCTCCAAATTATGAATTCATAACGCCTGCTCATAAACATCATAAAGAGGAGAAAAACAGAATACTTCGGCTATATAATTAGAGGACCTAAATACCATCTCCTTCGCCTTATAATAAAAGGAAAAGTGGACTGAAAGAGATGGATTCGTTGAAAGAAACTTTCATGGTTGCGTAATATTAGACAATGATGTGGTTCCACGATAGAACAATTATTTCGCGCAGCAGCCGATAGAGAGAGGTTTCAGGAACTTGTAAACATGATAACGACCAACGTCTGAATACGGACACGGCACCTGAAGAAGAAGAAGAATGATCTTTCTCCAGATGCATTAGATGTCATCATCCATAGTAGAATACGCAAAGCCGTATCCATTCGGGAATAATGTTGTTAACTTTTTTTCATAAATGAGTTTCAGATACTCCAAAAGTGTATTCCTCGGAGGCTTGGTAATCTTGTTATCATGAGGTTATCTTTCTTCACCAAATATACCTTCAATGAAGCCTTTGAAATGTACACACTCTTCTCCAAAGTCGCCATCTATGTCGATTCGATACTTTTTAGCCAAAATAGAAACTTTTCCCCTGATTTTTTCATTGGAAATTGACGATAAGTTGTTTAAAAATCCAAGTTCATTAAGACTGAAATAAACTTCGGAACCTTTATTCAATTCTGAATAAAGCCTGTCAATTGCAACATTGAATGTATTAATCTTTGTCTTCTTTGCCATTAAAGTGGGGTTCAGTGGGTTCATCCTCCTTGTCTTCGCCAGAAAGAGCTTTTCTTTTCGGGCGTCTTTTCATTTCAAGAATATAGGTTTCATTTTTAGACAACCCTTTTCTTCTTTTTTCATAAAAATCAAAATTGTCTCTCAGACTCAATGCATACTCCTTTAAAAGATTTGTATGTTGAAAGTCACATTCAAGTGTGTAGCAGTTTTTTCAAATGTTTTGCTACTCTTGCCAAAACGTTGTAAAATATCGTACCACGTGTTTAGTAGAATAGCATTCTCTAATTTGAAAAATTGTTTAGCGATTTCAATTAAATTAGTAAACATTGTTTTACCAAAAAAGTTTTTATTACAAAACGCTGCGGCCCCCTTTTGCTTGCGGCCCTAGGCCGAGGCCTAGTCGGCCTAGTGGTAAATCCGGCACTGACTATATATATTTCGCAAAGTAGAATAGTAGAATGGGGAAAAATGCAACGTCTATACACGTTGTGTCAATCCGTCAACGTGTTAAGCTATTAACAAATTTTCAGCTTGCTATTAATCAAACTTTTTTGGTAGGCGGGATCCAGGCCTAATTGCATTATTGTCGAGAGCTGAAAGTCCCTGAAAACTTCTATAATGTTTATTTTAATAACTTACAGTGGTGAAAAAAGAAGAGAAAATTTAGTGTGATTTTTAATTTCAAAATCTCATTCAAAAGAAACTTTTTGGTTATTCTATGGGACTTTCGGCCCTCGGTTATAATGTAATCTTTCATTCTTCGTTTCGATTTTTCCAAAGTACTAATTATTTTTCTCAAGATTAAAAAATTGAATGCTTTTAAAACACATTGGCGCGAAATTTTGCGCCTACGCCCTTAATCTGGAACATCTAATCAATAAATATTTTTATTTTTGTGTTTAAATATTAATAATTAAATCTTCGCTGCTTAAATATTTTCATTAAAGCACACATTTACTGTATTAATCAAAAACTGTAATCCGAATTACATTAGAATAAGAAGATTTATTTGTGGTCCAAAGCCTTTCTAAATCTGTTCGTTTAACATTCATTCAAAACAAAGAACAAAGAGCTTTATATCAGATACCCCTATACGACTTATTTCAGTTATATCTTTGCGACCAGATTTATTTGGTAATATTACTGAAGCCGTTTTGAATTGATGTTCCCACTATAGTCCCGGTCTCGCAGTGAAATCCTGCCTGTGGCCATTTCATTTAACGTCAGTTATTCTTTAATTTTAATTCTTTATTTTTGTGTTTTTTTTACAAGCATTGAAAGGAAATAATAAAAACAAACTATATACAGAGAGGGGCAAAATTAAGGAATAAATTCATTTTTTCGAGAATAGGAGATTTTGGAGAGAAATCCCGAAATAGATCGATTTTTATTTTTAAATTATGATTTTTTGGCATACTACTATGTATTATACTAGTGAAGTCATCCACCTCGCCGTGATGATGTAATCGAGGATTTTTTTAAGTGAGGATATGGGTCCTGTTGTAGCTCATTTAAAAGACTACTTATTCAATTTTCCATTCAATAATATAAACATTAACATAATTGTATCGACCGTTTAGAAAACAACTTAAGTCCATACTTGGGGAAAATGACTTTTTGACGCCATGATGTTTTCAAGCTTGAAATCAACCATTTAGCGCGAAAACAATGCAAGTCACTGTTTAAAATACTATATGGCAGGTCGGTATGTTTTTCAGTCAGTTCGAAAACAACATATTATGTCCTTATTCATTCAAGGTTTATTAATTTAAAACATATGAAATATTGCTTAGTTTTTTGACAATGTAAAATACATACATAATATATCTAAGTTTCTATATATTTTGACTGTTTCTTGCTGAAAATAACGAAAGTTTTAGTGAGAATAAAAATTATGGTTCATTTCGAAAACAAAGCAACATAAGTCCACAAAATTTAAAACTTCATATCAAAAAATCCGTACCCCGTCAAACTAGTCCCGTCGAAAAAACTCCGACAAAATAGCCTGCAGACAAAATAGCCGCGGAATAATAGCCCGCCGACAAAATAGCCCCGACAAAAAAGCTCCCTTCAGAATTCATCATGAAATAATCCCATAAAAATACATTTTTTTGAAAATGGTAATTATCCTCTATTTAGATGTTTATCTTAACCACATTAAATAAAAATGGTCTTTTCAGCGAACTCGAGTCCTGTCTTCTCTGCCTCTTGGAAGTCTGAACATTTAATTTAAGCGAAAATCAATGTTTATTTGTGATATAAACATTTTTTTCTGTTTTTGGGCAACAGTAAAATTCATTTTAAATTAAATAGATTACATACATTATTCTTTTTTTGTCTAAAAAAAAGAATTACACATTATTTAAACATTATTTAAACTAAAAAAAGTTTTTGGACACCTTGTATAAATAATTATGTAATTGTTTATATTACTAAATAGAGAATTAAATAACCTTTCAAATAAGCTAGCACACGACCCCTATTCTCATTTAAAAAATCATCGATTACGTCATTACGCCCAGATGGATGACGTCACTAGTATGACATATATAACAGAATATTATAATTTAAAAATAAAAATCGATCTATTTCAGGATTTTTCCTGAAAGTCGCGGGTTTACGAAATAACGAATTCATTCCTTCCATTTGCACCATAGTGTACGTCTGAATTGCCAATATGAATGAGTCAGATTAAATTAAATTATTAGAAGAATTATTTTACTGAGCAACAACATTTTTGTTTAATTTATTAATATTTTGTATTATGACAATGACGTCCGAAGTGGAAGTCGAAACGTTAATAAAATAATTTCTTTAAGAAAATTGTGGCTTATTTCCCAATTAGAATAGTAATTTAAAATAAATGGTACTCCGTTAAAAGGTAAAACATTTTATTGGAGGTGTTTTCTAAGAGGCTCTTTTAGCCGGGGCTATTTTAGCCAAAGCTGTTTTGACATGGGCTATATTGTGTGCGATGTATTTTGTCGGGGCTATTTTGTTTGCAGGCTATTTTGTTTGCGGGCTATTTTGTCGAGGCTATTTTGTGTCCGGGCTATTTTGACGGGGCTGTTTTGACCGGGCTATTTTGACGGTTCACGCAAAAAAACTGATGGTAGCGGAGCCCAAGCGGGAATTTTTGCAGTTACTCGAGCACGTCAGATTATCATATGGGGATAAACCTGGTACCCTGCAAATGTACCTCTACAATATATTGGCTCTTAACAAAGGGAAGTTCGGGGACCCGAAAAAAAAACTATTCTTAAAAATACTCGAAATTGTCAGATTAAGATAAGGTAAGTTAAGAACGTGCAAAAGAGTGTATATTTCAAAAATCTGGCGATGTAAGGAAATGGATGGGTCAAAAAATTCACAAAAAAAAGCGAATAGTTCGCGAAATGAACGTCAAATCGAAAAACTAAAAAATACGGCTTATTTTTCGTGTTTTTCAAAGACCTATCGAATAGTACTAAACATGACCCCCCACGGAGAGGGGGGGGCTAAATTAAAAATTTTAAATACAAACCCCGCGATATTTCGCAAAATGAACATCAGATCGAATAGCTGCAAAATACTCTTTCAAAAAGGTTTTTTAAAAATCTATCGAATGGTACCAAACACGACTCCTCATGGAGGTGAGGGGTATAGAACCTGATTTTTTTTTACTTTCATTGTTTAACACATTCGCTGCCTATCAAAAACATTCCGAACACCATACAGTTTGCAGTTTTTAATATTTGCCACACATTGCCTTGTTACAGCCGCGGCAATGATTGGAAGTATGATCTCCTTTACAAAATATTTTCAACTGATATTTTTGTCGTTTTTGGATAGTAACAGTGATAGTTGTTGGTAGACCTGGTGTTGCTAGGCGTAGTTCCAGATTTCGGGAGGCAAGGTGTGGGGCCCATAATTCTTCACACAGCCGAAGAATAAACTTACAAAGACTGAGTCTACTTCCAGTTATTTCTTTATAAATAATCCATGCATTTATTGCTTCCAAGCCAAGAGTATTATAAAACACGTACATAGGCCATCGTCTTGAAGTTACTTTTGTAGTATAAAGAATCAATGTAGTAGTCAATAAATTCAGAATATACCTAGTGTTTGGTAATTTTGAAAATGTTTGGCCATGAAATTGTGTACTATGTTTGGCTCAACTTATGTATGCGAAGCCGCTTTATCAAGAATGAACTTTATTAAAAATCGTTAGAGATCTCACTTAACAGATGAATATCCTCAACTCCCTAATTAGACCGGGCAGTATCGTCGCCCTCGCTAGCGAAATCATTCCGATTCGATTTTGTTGCACAAACTTATTCAAAAAGAGGTCCTTATAACATATCCACGGGGTGCCGGGCGGTGCCGTGGTCGAAAAATTGTTTAAACAATTTTTTTAAACAAATTCACAAAAATAATTTCTTTATTTAGAACAAAATTTTTTTAGATAAATTGGCTTATTCTGATCAAAAAAGGTCTCTTGTCATTTTTTTCTAAAATTGATTTTTGTCGAGTTATATGCGATTAAAAATTTGAAAAATGCGAAAAAGGCCATTTTCAAGGCTTAATAACTCGATTAAACATTATTATTATGAAATTCAAAAAGTCATCAAATCAAGTTTCAAATCCCTTCTTCAATGTCCTGAACAGATTTTTGGCATTATTTTATTAGAAAGCTGTTATTTTTAATTATTAACAATTAGCGCTATAGTCCAGGATTTATCGTCGCCCCCGTTAGTGAAATTATTCCGATTCCATTTTTTTGTAGAAACTTACTCAAAACGAGGTCATTATAACATATCCACAGGGTGCCGGGCGGTGACGTGGTCGAAAAATTGTTTAAACAATTTCAAATTCACAAAAATATTTTTTTACTTCGAACAATTTTTTTAGATAATATTGGGACATTCTGAGCAAAAAATGTCTCTTGTGATTTTTTTCTAAAATTGATTGTTGTCGAATTATACGCGATTTATAATTTGAAAAATGCGAAAATGGCCATATAACTCGACAACAATCAATTTTAGAGAAAAATCACAAGAGACTTTTTTGATCAGAATAACCCAACTTATCTAAAAAAAAATCGTTCGCAATAAAAAAAAAATTTTTATGAATTTGTTTAAAAAACATTGTTCAAACAATTTTTAGACTACGGCACCGCACGGCACCCTGTGGATATGTTATAAGGACCTCGTTTTGAGTAAGTTTCTGCAAAAAAATGGAATCGGAATAATTTCACTAACGGGGGCGACGATAAATCCTGGACCCTAGCCGCTAATTGTTAATAATTAAAAATAACAGCTTTCTAATAAAATAATGACAAAAATCTCTTCAGGACCTTGAAGAACGGTTTTGAAACTTGATTTGGTGACTTTTTGAATTTCATAATAATAATGTTTAATCGAGTTATGGCCATTTTCGCATTTTTCAAATTTTTCATCGCATATAACTCGACAACAATCAATTTTAGAAAAAAATGACAAGAGACCTTTTTTGCTCAGAATAAGCCAATTTATCTAAAAAAATTTTGTTCGAAATACAAAAATTATTTTTGTGAATTTGTTTAAAAAAAATTGTTTAAAAAATCTTTCGACCTCAGCACCGCCCGGCACCCTGTGGATATGTTATAAGGACCTCTTTTTGAGTCATTTTGTGCAAAAAAATCGAATCGGAATAATTTCGCTAGTGGGGGCGACGATACTGCCCGGTCTAAATGAGACTCAGTTGCACTAAACTCACTCCAAACTTCAGACAGGTTGTACAAAAAAAAATGTAATTTTTCTATCTGATAATTTAATTTTGTAAAGTGTTTTCCCCCTTTTTGTTATACTTACTAATCATTAATTTTGAAATTAAGTAAGCTGTAATATAACTATTGTCATGTGCATTTTTTTATTATCATTTCCTCTCTGCTATATGTTAAGTAGGATTACTTTTTAGATGTGCATTTAATTAAAATAATTTTCAGATTTAGTAAGTTTGCAACAAACACCTTTGCATTGAAACTAATGTAGAAAAGATAACATGTTAATTAGCATTTTGTACTATGATTATTTATTTTAAATTCCTGTTTCCTTTCTACAAAATTTAAGATGTTTAAAAACTTCATTAGCATTCAAAATATAAATTCCTAATTTTTAAAATATTCTCAGTAACAATTTACAATACTGCTGTTTTCAAAATATACTGATAATAACATCAAAACAATACACAATGAATTTATATGTTATTTATTTTACCAGGAAAACTTACAGAAAAGTATACAGTAACCAAAAAACAATCAGATATTATTAGTATTCCTTTCCATATTAGTCCATATGTGAGGCCACTTTCGTATGAAAAATGTTTCTGACTCTATTTCTTTGCGGATTCCTGTTCAAAAATGTCGCCTTTAAACAAATCAGAAGGGTGCCGGGTGAAACAATTCTTTAAGCAAATTCAAAATTACTTTTTTGCCTCGAAAATAGTTATTTTCCTAACAAGTGCAGAAAGTCATACTTTTCCGCACGCGACTGCAGTTTGCCGAACGACGTGAAGCGGGAGTTCGGCAAGCAGTCGAGTGCGGAAAAGAGACTTTCTGCAAGCTTTAGGAACAATATTTTTTCTACGAGTCTTTAAAAAATGACCAAATCTTAATCAATTAATTTAATTAATATGAAAATACATACACAAATGAATTCTTTGACAAGGTTGTCAAAACCAAACTTTCAGCATAATTGGTTAGCATGACGACGATCTTGGTTTTAATGACGACGATTTAAAACCACTGTTATTGTCTACTGATTTGACTTTCGAATATTATGTCAAAATTATTTTATTTCATCGAATTCTCGCGTTAATTTCATTAAAACATGAACACAATAAGATATATTTGAAATAAGTTAGTAAATAATATCTAAATATTAGTTTATTGCATGTATTATAATTATTTTAAGGCCATATTAAAAGTAACACGCGTGCAGAAAAGTAAAACTTTCTAAACTAAAACGCGTGCGCGAAAGTAGACATTTTTGCACGCTCGTAGAAAAATGTATTTTTAAGTTTCATGGGTAATTATAAACAATAAAGGTTTCTTGTCATATTTCTGAAAAGTTGATAATTTTCGAGTTATAAGCGATTTAAAATCTTAAAAATGCAAAATATGCATTTGTGATGCTTGAAAACTCTTAAGTTTTAATAAAATGACAGATCTTCTTTATTTAAGATGAAACAAAAATGCTAAAAACATATTTTCGTGGGCAAAAAAGGTGATGTTTTGAATTTGTTAAAAAAATATTAAACAATTTCTGCCCAAAAATTTCGCCCGGCACCCTTCTGATTTGTTTATATGGAATATTTTTTAACAAGAATCCATAAAGAAACCGAATCAGAACAGTTAGACACAGGCAGCAGAAATCCGGACCCCGGAAGTGTCATAGGTTTTCGAAACGGACCCTCAGGGAAACTAATTGGTGACCCCTGCTCTACACCCACAATTGTATCTTTGTGTTCACTTGTGTTCACCAAAAATTTTATCTTTATTACGTAGATGATCAGTACCAGTATAAGGGTAACCATTTACAATAAACATACATAAATATAATTTTACCCATCCGACAGGAATTTGAAAGAAAGGCTCGTTGAATTTCCCAGAAAACGATAATAACTTACACAGGGCCATTCTGGCCCCTTTAGACTTCTATGGTAGATTTGTTAGAAAACCCATTTAATAAATTTAGTAAACAATATTTTTTTTTTGGTAAATAAGTCTTTGTATCAAAATATTAAAAGTCATAAAATATGAAATTATATTATTGCCTCAAATAAAAAAACTACAGTAACTTCAAATCGCAAGAGGGGCCAAATTGGCCCTTCCGACTTTCTAGTGTTAACTTACAGGGTTCCCGTGGTTCTTAAAAAAATGATTTCTTTATCTATACAAAAAAGTAATACAAAAACAAAATATTTAATTCAACCATAATAAGTACTTAATTCCTTTTGTTGTGAATGAACATAGATAAAATCATGTAGGCTTCTCACATTTAAGTGGCATTACGTTGCTCGTATTCTGTACATGTGCCGCTGCACGACTCATGACAGTCATGATATAATGCATCATAATGACCATCATTTAATGTTCGTTGCATAATAATTATAGGTACACTTGAGTGCAAAATAATTGACTCAAAATTATTTTGTGAAAGTCCTGCTGTTTCAATATAAAAGGGTAAATTTAAAAATAATTAGTGTGCAATCATTAAGCTCAGTAATGTGTTTTAAAAAAGTTTTGTTTTTGGGAGAATCAGATGACGTATTACAAATAAGAATGCAAGATAGAGATGAGGGCAGACTTTTACTCATTGAAATTGACACGCACTGACCTGTTTCGGAGCACCCTACTCATCAATTTCCATAGCCAACCCGCTAATACATCAGTCACTTATACGAAGTTCGCAAGTGTATTAGAAATGGATATTCTTTTTCTCATGAGCATATTTCAGTGCGTCACAGTTTTTCGATTTCTTTCTAACGCATTAAATTGTATGTGACAGAAAAAAGGCACGTCGGTGATAAGAGACATTTATAACATATATTCTAGTTGTCGATAGATGGCGCTATAATCTAAAAAAATTATTTACGAATTATATAATATATACTTTTTCTCATGAGCATCTTTCAGTGCGTCGCAGTTTGTCGATTCCTTTCTAACGCATTAAATTGTATGTGACAGAAAAAAATCACTTCGGTGATTACATTTCGTCGGTGCGATTTATAACATTTATTTTAGTTGTCAATAGATGGCGCTATAATCGAAAAAAATTATTTACGAATTATATAATATATCTACGAATATAATCTGTACAATTAATAAGACTATACAAATCAAAGAAAATACCATTTTATAAATGCAATAAACACAATTGATTTGTTTTTATACCAAATTCCAAATAAAATGTGGCAACTGTCAGATTTAACTAAAATGTCATGTCAATAAAATGTATAATATCACGGATTTACCTTTTTTCCTATCATTTGTGACGCACTGAAAAATGCTCATGAAAAGAAGCATATCTACGAATATAATCTGTACAATTTATAAGACTATACAAATCAAAGAAAATACCATTTTATAAATGCAATAAAAACAATTGATTTGTTTTTATGCCAAATTACAAATAAAATGTGACAACTGTCAGATTTATCTAAAATTTCATTAGAATAAATGTTATAAGTATGTATTATCACGGACTTACCTTTTTTTCTATCAATTGTGACGCACTGAAAAATACTCATGAAAAGGACCATACCACATCTGCCAAAGCTGCTCAAGCAGGGTACATCGTCAAAATAGCCCGGTCGAGAAATCTCCGACAAAATAGCCCCGACATAATATCCCGTACACAAAAGAGCTCCGACAAAATAGCCTGCAGACAAAATAGCCGAGGAACAATAGCTCGCCCACAAAATAGCCCCGACAAAATAGTCCCGACAAAAAGCTCCCTTCAGAATTCATCAAAATGGTAATTATCCTCTATCCAGATGTTTATCTTAACCACATTAAATAAAAATGGTCTTTTCAGAGAACTCGAACCATGTGTCTTCTGTTAGAAAATAAATTCCTGGTTTTTCCTCGTGATTTACTATGGAATCACTAACACGAGAATTTTACTGTCACAATTGCGTGTGGTAGTCTTTTTAAAGACGGATCATATGCTATGATTTTTTTGTGAAGGATATTCTTAAGTTAAAGTTGATTTCACGTAATCGAATGAACTATCTTGCAATACAGTCGTCCCAGGAACGCAACTCATAAATGTATAATATATATCTGAATTGCCGATATGAATGAGTCGCATTAACTTAAATTACTAGAAGAATTGTTTTACTAAGCAACAACATTTGTGTTTTATTAATATTTTGTATTTTGACAACGACATCTGAAGTGGAAGTCGTTAATAAACTCATTTTCTAAGTTAAATTACGGCTTATTTCCCAATTAGAATAGTGATTTAAAATAAATGGTCCTCCGTTAAAAGGTTAAACTTTTTATTAGGGGTGTTTTCGCCGGGGATGTTTTGGCTGGGGCTGTCTTGATTGGAGCTATTTTGTGTGCGATCTATTTTGTCGGGGATATTTTGTTTACGGTTTATTTTGTCGAGACTATTTTGTATCTGGGCTCTCTTGACGGAACTTTTTTGACGGGGCTGTTTTGATCGGGCCATTTTGACGGATCACGACTCAAGCAGTAGCATTATTGAGCGAAGGCCTGGGCTAGAGGGCCGTGGCAAATCGACTAAATTGAAGAAAATCAGGTGTGTTGCGAGTGTACTGTCGGTACCAAGATACCGGTGATTATATCCGCCGACAAGGAGGAGGTCGCAAACGAAAAATAACGGAGGGAAATTATTAATTTCTCGTGTCGAAATCCGTAAGAATTCGACATTTGACTAGTGTTAATCACAAATAAGAGCTTAGAAAGGTCCGAGGTGTGGGTACCATCGTTTGGAACGCCAGAAAGAGACTGAAGGTAGACAACTTCACACCAAAATCAACCCAGAATCAAAGGTGATTAGAATTTTCACGCAAACATCTGGATTGAGACGACTATCAATGGAGTCAGGTATTATTATCCGACGAAAGTAGGATCTGCCTACACGGCAACGACAAGAGGCGTCGAATCTATAGAAGGTCAGGTGATCGATTTGTTCAATGTTGTATACAAGAACTGTGTCATATGTGGGCAGTTCTTGTATGTTTTAGGCAGGCATTTCCATAGATGGGAAAACCGAGTTAGTTTTCGTGCCTGTTGGAGGACTTAGAGGAGGTTTAACGGCGGAGCATTACATCAGAGACATTTTGAAGAAGCGTGTGGTTTCATATGCGGCATTTGTTGGTGATCCCTTTATTTTAATTCACGATAATGCACGATGCCATATCGCACGACTCACCATCACATATTTGACTTACCTACAATAAATTGGCCTGCGTTGAACCCGGACTTAAATCCAATAGAGCATGTTTGGGATGAGCTTAAACCAAGGGTCGAAATAATGCACAATGGAGCATAATGGAATTGAGAGCTGCGCCTAATGATAACTGGGACACAATTCTTCAAGAATTTATTAAGTCATCTGATCCATATGGAATCGATTGGAGAGTGTAATTGGCAGTAGGGGTGGTAATATCAAATATTTAGGAAACTCTGTTCGTATTTCATATTGTTTTTATCATGCTTCCTCCACATAATGCAATAGCAGTTTTTTTTCAATAATAAAGTTATTGTTTGTATATTACTTATTTTTATTTTCATACTTCTTACATTGAAACAGGAGGTGTAATCTCAAATCTTGCTTTTGAGAAGATTGTTTTGCACTGAAGTGTACTAACATATGTAGTCAGTCTTTCTTATATTACTAGTTGTTGGGTTTTTGATTATAAAAATATTAAGTCATATTTCTATTCAGTTTCATATCCTTTTGTCCTAGACTAACATAAATATAAGATTAAATCAATAATATGAGTGTGTACTTCACTTTCTTTATTGTACATTTTCGTAAAATAAGCAAACAGATGTACTAGATGCCAACATAAACTCAGTGGCGGTATGTTCAATATTTTCGACATATTGTAAAGCGAAAACATATTCAGTTGTATATTTAGAGCAGTAAAGAATTTTTAATAAAATGGAATTCACATGTGTATTTTGGATTAAGGTACTAGTACACTTTAGAAGACCAAAAATAAATATTTCTTCAAGAATTTTTTTCTCAGAACCTTTATTAAGAATGAACATAAAACTTTTTACATATTAATGTCTAACTCTTAGAGAGTACAAGAAATATATTCTTTTTGATTTATGCACTTACACTAATATTGTAGAGGACGCAAACCTCGAGGCCTCGAAAAATGATCGCGGACAGTTCTCAGGATTGGGATATCTGAAACAAAAAAATCGTAATGCATTTGGAAAATAAAGGTTTCTTACGTGGCAATTTACCACAATTTTACCAAAAAATAAAAAATAAATATTTTTTAACAATGAAAAACTGAAGAAAAACGGGCGATTTTTTCAGAAAATTTTTTCAAATTTCCGTAAAATCTTTTTTTTTGCGGAATTTTTTACTAACGGTGGTAAATTTTCACGTAAGAAACCTTCCTTTTTTAAGTGCCTTACGATTTTTTTGTTTCAGAGCTCCCAATCCTGAGATTAACTGTCCGTCATCGGAACTACTTTTTTCGAGTCCTCGACTTTGGCGCCCTCTACAATATTAGTGTAGGGGCATAAATGAAAAAAGATATATTTTTTGTATTCTCTAAGAGTTAGTTATTAATGTGTAGAAAGTGTTATGTTCAATTTTAGTAAGGTTCTGAGAAAAATTTTTTTGAAAGAATGCTTATTTTTGGTCTTCTAATGTGTACTAGTACCTTTCATCCCACTTATTTTTGTAAAAGGTTTTTACTGACTTTTGACTTCCCAATTGTTATCCTAAAAAATTTTGGATGAAGAGGAGTGCATTGTTCTCACCAATAAATTTTATCACGGGAATAGACAGTTCAAAGCAAAAGTGAGCTAAGTCCACGTTTAGTAGGTATTTTGAATTCAACTTACTAAATTGTGTAAAAAATTAAATTCTTTTTATTGCAACATCAAACTAAGTCCATAGTACTATGGCACCACGATGTTTTTTATTGTTTTGAAAGATTGTTTCAAAGATTTATAGTAATAGTGAACCAAGGCCACTTTGTGCGCGGAGCAGGGTTGTTCCACGGCCCTTGTCTTACACGTCCCGTCCTGACATACATAAATCAGCCTGAATACTTAATATTACTTTCTTAAAGCACATGTAACAGTATAGGCTAAGATTATTAGGCCTGTACGTTCAGGCAGATGACATGGTGTTGACAATAATAATTGCAAAGGCGTAAACTACTTAGTTGTCCAGCCAACATTACAACTTTTAACCCAAGTCCTTCGTTTGCTAAAAACATAAATGACTTGGGGACTTAATACATCGGTGAGATCTACTACGAATATTGATGGCAAAGGCTAAACTGTTATCTGGATTTAGCCAAACAATGGTTTTCGTTAAATGAACTACTTTTGTGAAGATCTGAATGTGTGGTTTCTATATTTGGTTCTAATATTATTTCTGAAGACCGACCACCTAACTTCTTTACTATTCCTCAGATTTACATTATTTCTTAGCTCAAACAGATTTATCTTCAGATTGAGATACTCGGGAACTAAACTGTGTCACCACCCTGTCCTCAGTAAGACATTCTCCGGCATATTTTCATCCAAACAAAAAATATTTAAGGCATCACATAACATAACCAATTTAAGTATTTGACTTGGATGTCTCATCCACCTTATTATTTTATCATTGATAGGGATAAAAACGTAGTTTTCATGACCTATCACCTTTACTTTTACTACAACTGATCTTGTCTACCCTAACCTATGTATGTGTGTTTTTATAACCTTTATCATAAACTATTTCTCCCAAAGAAAAATGTACAATAATTGTATTTTTCTACGAGCGTGCAAAAATGTCTACTTTCGCGCACGCATTTTAGTTTAGAAAGTTTCACTTTTCCGCACGCGTGTTACTTTTCCGCACGCGTGTTACTTTTCCGCACGCGGTTTTTACTTTTCCGCACGCGTGTTAATTTAGATATGTTAATATGGCCTTAAAGTAATTATAATACATGCAATAAACTAATATTTAGATATTATTTACTAATTTATTTCAAATATATCTTTTTGTGTTCCTGTTTTAATGAAATTAACGCGAATATTTCATTCATAGGAGATTCTGACCAATAGAAAGCTACAGAAATGCAAATTCAGGTGATAATTTTTGATAATCTCCCGTCGTTAAGCATATTACGTCAGATGCCCTTCGTTGCTACGAAGAAATACATTCAGTGACATTAATGACAATTAATATTTTAAAAATTATAAAAGTGATGACTTTCAATCGTCATATTATATTTATAAAAACTGTGTGTTTAATGGTACTTTTTACTTACATAAATAAATTACAATTAAATTTTGGTTTTGAACAGTTTTATTCATGAAATAATCGCAACAAATTGCACACGATCTCTGAAATTAATATAGAATTTTTGCTCTCGTGACACTTTGACATAATTTCACTCGCCTTCGGCTCGTGAAAATAAAACTGTCAAAGTGTCACTCGGGAAAAATTCAATAATTTCAGAGCTCTTGTGCAATTACTACTGACAATTCGATGAAATTAAATTATTTTGACATAATATTCGAAAGTCAAATCGGTAGACAATAACAGTCTTTTTGAATCATCGTCATGGAAACCAAGATCGTCGTCATGCTAACTAATTATATTGAAAGTTTGGTTTTGACAACCTTGTCAAAGAATTAATTTGTGTATGTATTTTCATATTAATTAAATTAATTGATTAAGATTTGGTAATTTTTTAAAGACTCGTAGAAAAATATTGTTCCTAACTCTTGCAGAAAGTCTCTTTTCCGCACTCGACTGCTTGCCAAACTCCCGCTTCGCGTCGTTCGGCAAACTGCAGTCGCGTGCGGAAAAGACTGACTTTCTGCACTTGTTAGGAAAATAACTATTTCATGATAGTATTTAATTTGATTTTGAATGATTTTTTCTGTCACTGATCGAGTCAAGAAGTCAAGATTTGTCTTTATTTATAAGGTTTAGAAGGTTTTATTAATTTAGAAGGTTTTGAGCAAATTATTCTAATTAACCAAGAGAAGTTTATCCACTTGAAGTAAAGCTCCTTTATACTATATAACCCAATTTTCTGCAGCATCACTTGCAGCCAGGGGATAGGGGGAAGGTTTTACATGTTTGATGCGATTATTTACACAAAACTCCTTAAAGTTAGTACTAACTAGTTGTGGACCATAATCTGATACCAGTTTATTAGTAAGACCAAACCTTGCAAAGCATTCCCTTAGCTTTTCTAAGGTAGTTGATAATGAATCCATTATAATATCTTATCCATCTTATAAACTTCTGGTCATTTTGTATAGAAGTATATCACAACTGACAAAATTTATAAATATATTCTCTGTCATACTTACCCTCGGGAAAGATAAGAGGTATTTTATTAGGTGTTTTTGAGATTGACATATAAGCATCATTTCTATTTGTAGAATCCCTCCTCTTCTTCTTCGGATTTTTTTTTACTATATACTATTTTTTTTATAAGTTCACCGTTTTAATCCTCCACAGCACTCTATTTTCCCAGTCATAATTTCTAAGATATCTATCAATCATAGCATTTCCTATGGAAGTTTTCCCTCTCATAGGAGGTCTTCCTCTTCGTTTTTTCGGTCATTCCAATATTCATTTCGGCCACCTGTGCTCTGGCATTCTTATATTTACCCATAATTGACCATTCTACTTACATTCTGTTCCATATTTTCTCTGTTCTTATTATATCCTCTCGCAACTTGTAGACATCTTCTCATAAAGTACAATCCATCTGTTCGCTAAGCTGTTCCTCTATCACACTAGCCCAAGTATCACGCACATAAAAATATTTACTTAATATATGGTCCATTCTGATCTCTTTATTGTCAACTGGGCAAATTGGTAACTGATCTTCCACCAAGAAAAATGAAAATAATGCACAGTCTCTATCTACTTCTCCGTCACATTTTAGGGATGATCTAGTAATTATGATAAGAAGAAAATATGGTAATATTCTATCCGGCACTCTCCAAATATTAAATTATTATTAAATATCCTTACGAGGTGGCAAAAAAGGAAAAAACTCTCTGTCAATCCTAGGAAAAGAGGTGTACTCATTTATTTTCACAAGGAGACGGAACCTAGATAACATCTGGATGTTTTTTATTATACAGGGTGTCCCAAAAGTGGTGGAACGGTGGAATATTTCGCAAAGTGAATATCGGATCGAAACACTGAAAAATCCGTATTCAATAATTTTAAAAAATTTATCAAATGACACTAAACACGACCCCTCACTCCACGCCCTGAAGGTGGAGTGGGAGGTAACTTTAAAATCTTAAATGGGAACCCCCAGTTTTTATTACAGATTTGGATTTATTACCTAAGGGTAAGCCATTTTTATTCGAGACATTTTTTTGAATTGTGGATAGATGGCGCTATAATCGGAAAAAATCATTTATCGTGATACCATAGGTAAATTAGAGAAACGGTCTAATATCTAGAGAAATACACTTCCAAATGACAAACAAAAAAAAATCGTTATAATATTTTTCAAAAACCTATCGAATAGCACCAAACATAACCCTCCATCCCAACCCTTAGAGGTGGGGTGGGGGGTAGCTTTAAAATCTTAAATAGGAATCCCCATATTTTATTGCAAATTTGGATTTTTCATGAAAAAATAAGTAACATTTATTCGAAACATTTTTTAGAATTGTTGACAGATGGCGCAATTATCAGAAAAATACAGTTTATTAGCGCCATCTATCAACAGTTCTACGAAATGTTTCGAATAAATTTTACTTATTTTTTCATGAGGAATCCAAAACTGAAATAGAAAACGGGGGTCCTATTCAAGATGTTAGATTTACCCCCACCCCACCTCCAGGGTGTAGAGTGGGGGGTCGTGTTTGATGTCATTCAATAGGTTTTTGGAAAAATATTAAAAAAGTGTTTTTTGGTTTTTAATTTGGAAGTGTATTTCTCGAGATATTAGTTCATTTCTATAATTTACATATTGTATCACGATATATCGTTTTTTTCCATTATAGCGCCATCTATCCAAAATTCTAAATAATTTCTCGAACCGAAAAGTTGCTTACTTTTACTTGAGAAAGCCAAATCTGCAATAAAAATTGGTTGTGTTTCCATTTGAGATTTTAAAGTTACCCCCCACCACACTTCCAGGAGGTGGAGTGGGGGCCGTGTTTGGTGTCATTCGATAGATTTTTGAAAATTATTGAACTTGTATTTTTCAGTTGTTCGATTCGATGTTCATTTCGCGAAATATTCGACTCTTCCGCTACTTTTGGGACACCCTATATAAAATCTGTCTAAGGAACGAGTGAAGTCAAATATCCAGGATTATTGTGACATGTCTGAAGCTATTTTCTTGTGGCATGTTAATGCAGTTTAGTATATTTGGGGGGAATATGCCTCAATTATTTTAATTTGAAAGTAAATTTATTTGACCTTTCGATTTTTACTTCGGAAATCGTTCTCAAAACACGATAATTTTGTTAGAACTTTTTTACAATAATTGTAGTTGCCGAGAGTTCTTTTAACAATTATTGTTGGAAGAACTCTCGGCAGTGTAAATGTTAAAATATAAAATCTACCAGGAAACATTTTTCCTGTAGCTGGTTTAGGGGAGTGCATATAGATTTACAGTTCGGAAAAAATCAAACAAGATATAACTTTTTGTAATTTCATTAAGAAATGAAGAAATTTTTAATAAACAACATATCAAAAAGTTCTACTCGAGGAGTGGGTGCTTCATTTTTTATTAAACAAATGAACTGCGAAAATAGATGTTTTTTTAAATAAATCCGAAAATATGAATTTAAAAAAAATAACTTAGCCAATGAAAAATTCGGAAAATTTTACAAAAAAAACCTTATACAAACATTTTTCTAAAATTAAATCTGTAGCTTCTATCATTTTTTATTTATAACGGTAAAGTCACCCTTCTCACAAACATTGGCGCACTGTAAACGAGCCTACTGCGAAGTGCACGGTTTAGTTTTTTTAATGTAATTCTTGAACTAATCGATCAAATTAAATTTTACAAATTGGACATGAAAGAAGAATAATTAAGCTATCTTAAAATTATAATAAAAAGAAACAAAATGTATGAGCATAAGTACGGTGTGGGCTGAAAATGAGACTTGCATGAATTTTGTTTAAAAATGATTTAAAAATGTGTAACTAATACAATTTTTCTTATAAAACTCTCAATGTTGCACAACTTACCTTTTAATTATCTAACTAAACGACGTTTCATTAAACAAAAATCTCAAAAATTTAATTCAAATGATACGACGTCTCAAAAATATATTTTTGAAAACTTCATAGTTTTAGAGAATTAACACCAATTTAAGACGGTATTACGCAATTTTCAACAGACCTATTACAGTTTTAAGGGTGTTTTTTTTAAGCTCAGGATGTAGTCTTTAAAACACACTAAATTATTTAACTCAGAGATAAAATAAGCTATTTCTTTTTGACAAAATTATGAAAGATAACAAAAATGTAATACAAAACCGGAAATTACCTGATAAAAAAAATGTTTATACAAAGTGATCAAAACTTTTTTCTGTAAAACTAATCTAAAATACATTTAATAATAAGCTTCAACAATAATAATTGTTCAACAAAAAAAATTTTTTTAGCTCTTATACAGTATGTCTGCGTAACTTGGAACCTATTGATAACTTTTTTATTATCAGCCTTACGAAAAAAGGTATTCTTTATAAAATACTCTGCATCGTATATAATCTAAGATGCAACCATCAAATATAAAGTTTTATTAATTTTATACGAGGTATGTCAAAAAATATGAATTTCACTCAATAGTAAAGTACCTTTATATTTCAAAATATCGAAAATTGTTATAAAGAAAAGTTGTTTGGAATTAAAAGATATGTTTCAGTGTTCAACTACATCCTTCTAATTAAAATATTGTGAATAATAAAGGCACTTGACTCTTGAGAAAAATTCACATTTTTTACATACCTCGTATAAAACTGAAAAAGTTTGATATGTGATGGTTGTATCATAGATTTGAGACCAGGTATAGCATTTTATAAAGAATAACTTTTTTTCGTAAAATTGATAATAAAATAGTTACAATAATTGAAATAAAATCATGATGAGTATACGTAATTTGAGAAACAATTGAATTTTTTGTCGATTAGAATAATGTTATTGTATATTAAAACTTAGTTTTTAGTTTCAAACAACTTTTCATAATAGCATTTTTTGATATTCTGGAATAAAAAGGTACTTTATTCTTTAAAGAAATTCATATTTTTGACATAACTCGTATAAAATTGATAAAATTTGATATCTGGTGGTTGAGTTTTAGATTTTTGACTATCCAGAATATTTTATGAAAAATAACTTTTTTTCGTAAAATTGATAATAAAAAAGTTGTCCATGTGGTTCCTAGCTACTCAAACATACTGTATAAGAGCTTCTGTATAAGAATTTTCAAATTGTAATGCCATATTTGGATACAGCATAACCAAAAACAAAATAGAAACATATTTGATCGAAGTTAAATGATGAATTAAACTATATTTTTAAATTGTTTATACAAAACAATTGTTATTGTTTAAACAATTAATAAACAATTAGCGGCCAAATCTGCGAGTAGAACCTTTTACTTTAACATGTATATAAACTAGCAAAAAAAGTTTTAGAAAAATATAAGCTTGTGTGAATTATTCCGAAACAATGCATATTTTCGTTCTAATTGCACTCCCCCAGTTGTATACCTTAAACTACAAATAATTTTAATTGAAAAATCCTTTATAAAACGTATAGAATTTATTAAAATCCCTCTAAGGGCTACATCAATCACAGAACATTTTTGATATATAAAATGTCACCATCAGTGTTTAGAACTTTTTGATCGCATGCTAGGTCACAAAAAAAATTACCAGGGTATCAACCCTTTAAATGGTATAACAATTTGTTACATTGACATAGTTACTTAAAATTACAAACGATGGATTTAATTTACAAATCCTAACGTGGAGCTGTCATGGTAGACGAAAAAGAGGAAGACCCCGCCTTAGTTGGAGAGAAGGCATAAATCGAGAAATGAGAGAAAGAGAATTGGATGAAGACCTTTGGATGGACCGAAGTGAATGGCGACTAGGCATCGGAAGACGTAGGAGAACGTTTTAAAACCGATATATATATATATATATATATATATATATATATATATATATATATATATATATATAATTTATAAAGATACGGCCCTTAGGCACTGCATGACTCCCCATCACGTGGGTTGCCAAACAGGTAGATCTGTCTCCATCCATCATTACTAATGATAACTCCGTCTGTTCGGTAGACGGATTATAGTCCTCAATTCCGGAATTTTAGACGGTGGATCGGTCTGCCTCCTTCAGAAATGCTCATCTGTAGGTACCAGGAGGTTTTAAGCCTGTATTCGCGCAGTATTCGAAGAGACTCCCTGACTGTGTGACAGGTTGCCCCGTCCTGCTGAAACTATTGTTGTTTTTGAGCTTGGACCGTTTTCGCGATCTTTTCCGTTTGTCCGAAAATAGTAGATACTCCACAATAAAAAAATTTTCTACGACTCATTGAGAACCATCTGTAATCGCCTAACAATACGCGACATTCACATACGTTATAATGACGTTCGGAAACAACTCGTTTGTTTTTCGTACGTTTTGGCGCATAAAACATAGAAATGACCCCTCTAGCAGCACTTGATGTGTTTTTTTCTCAGTTTTCTGAAGGCCCTTCAGTAGCAGGCGCGGAACGTTTGCCCTGGGTGGGGGGAGGTCAAACCTTGCCTTCCAATAAAACACCAACTTCTTCTTCATGTAACATGTCCTTTCAGAACGTTGGTTACCATCATAGACCACTTTGCCTTCCAATAAAACACCAACCAAAAGACATAAAATAGATAAACCCAAACTAGGCAGCAATAAGTTCCATTAATATTCCTAACTATCGAGTTTATTGGGTTGAATTTTTCTGAAGATAAGGTGGAATTGCAAATATGCTGGTATGAAAAGTTTTAATTATAATTTCTTTCATGAAAACAATGATAATTCTTATGTCGCTCTAGCAGCACACATTCTATCGCACTTCTGCAGTTTCTGAAGACTTTTCGGAGGGTTTCTGAAGACTAAAATAGGATGCATCTATTTTTGACATGCAACTCGTATGCAACATGTAAAATATGCATTAGAAAATTAGTCTCTATTCTTTCAATATTAAATATTTTTGTTCACTTGACCGTGAATTAGTGCACTTAACTTAAACCGAGCACTAAATCCAATAATTTCAGAAGGCTGTAGCTTCAGAATAACAGTTTTTCAGACCTATGTCCCATGGACTTTTGAATCTACGCACTGAGAACTACCATTGATCGAACTTTCGTTAAATTTGACCGGGGCCAGTTTTTCATAAGAAGGGTTGCGGGGTCATTTGATGCATATTTCATAACTGTTTGCCACATACCCTATTATCAAACATTTAATTCATATTAAATGTGGTTAAGATGTTAATTGTTTAGTGAAATTAATTTTCGGAAATATCGATTTTATGTACTGCTGATATTTCCAATAATATAAATTGTAAACAATAAATAATAAATTTCATTTAATGTATTGCTTGAATACTTTGGCCGTTTCCATAGTGTGACACGAATTCATATTTTCATACTAAACATAGTTTAAAACCCCGAAATAATAACACTATATACAAATAAATACATAGAAATAATAAATAGGTACAATATTTATTATCGAAAATAATACACTAGAGAATTTGTTAAATGTATACACAATGTAATATTAGCACCCAGCATTTAATGATGGTCATTATGATGCGAGTATTACGGATACGACACGAGGCGCGTAGCGGTGAATGTCGTATAGAATACGAGCATCATAATGACAATTAAATGTGAGAACCCCTCTGTGGCTCAGTGGTAAGAGCGCCTACCTTTGGACCCAAAGGTCGTTAGTTCGAATCTCACCTGAATAGAGAATTTTTGATTTATTAAAAATTAATAAGTGAAAATAGTTTCTATCCTTGTGGGATCGGTACTCACCGGAGGGACCGCAGGCGTCCGGATACAATTAGCGTGTCTTTGCAAAGACAATGACGTCGACTTTGCTAAGTAACAAGACGTTTACTCAACACACACACCACATTACACTATACTAAATTTACAATCAAGATGCAGTAGAAATAAACAAACCAAGACACGTTAAATGCTACTAGGAGCACTTCCGAATCATAATTTGCTATTTAGTATAGGTACCTAATTGGGAAAATCCACTGTACCATGACAATGTACAAATAAAAAAAAATAAAAAAAAAAGTGAGAAGCACATTACATGATTTTTTCTATCATTATTCACAACACAAAATATATCCAAATTTACTAAATGTAACACAAACAAATTATAAGTAGTTAAATGGTTAAATTAATTATTTTTACACTTCTCCAAGAAATTAACGCACCATTTTTTTTTGTATACAGGCAAAGAATAAAAAATGAAACTTCCTCAGATTTATTCTACATTTTATTAGTAGTTATAGCAATATGTCAACAATCATTCGAGTTGAAGTACAACAGAAAAAAAAATAAAACGGAAAATAAAAGAAAAATAATGTTAAGCTAAGTAAAATATGATAAATGTCTTAACAACGGGTGTTTTCACCTCTACCACTTATAACAGCCTTACATGGTTGACCCTTACTTAAAATTAATTGCCATATTTCCTTTTGGTCTCGTTCTCTTCAAATCCTGATCAGCCTCTCTTCCACTTCCTGTAAGTTGTTTCGCTGGATCGGTGTCGCTCTTAATCGTCTACCACGGATATCCCAAAGATTTTCGTTCGGATTTAAGTCCGGGCTACGTGTTGGCTATTCCACAGTGTTAATTTCTACCTCTTCTAGATAATTTCTGACTATCTCTGCAACGTGACGGCTGGCAGATATTGCGTTAGTAAAAATTTTCGCCGATATAAGGGGCGAGTTGTACGACATGTTGCTTTAGTATCTCCACACAATACATTCCACACCATAACGGATCCTCCACCAAATAATGTGGTATGTGAGAAAATAGGGGTAGTTACCCGGTTTAGTCTTTGCGTTGGTCTGCAGGTATGATCCCCTCTTTCGAAGAACTAAACACAATTATTATTAAATTATTAAAAATAATCAACAATTAAACAGTAGCCGAATAAGATTAATTCGTGGACACTTGGAAATTTGATTAGTACATATGATGACTTTGTGTTTTCAAAAATGAATAACCATTTTCAATTTCGTTGCAAAACAAAAACACACCATTTACCTTTATTCTGATTTTAGTATAGTTCTTTAAAAATTACATCTGATAATAGTCACAAAAAAATGTATGAAGAAGAATTTCCATAGGAAGCAACAACCTCTAGGACATGTAGTGTTTGTGATAGTAACACCATAAAACGTCGGATCCAAAATTGTAAAAATCACCTGGAGAGTTTTAGAGTTGAACCTACTCTATCAAAAATATTTTACATATTGTTGTTCCCTCATAAATTTTTGTTAAAGTAGATTACTTCTTAGTATACGATCCTACTGATTTTCTGTTAGAATCTTAAGCAACACTTAAATAAACATAAAAAAGTGATTAAATTACACGTAACGGGATATTGTTGACAGAGTAGAAGGCATAAAATAATTACAGACAAAACGAAATATGTTGTAACAAACACTTTTAAGCGTAAACTAATCAGTTTTTGAATTCACGATAATTGCCCGTACATAAACAAATCGCGATGCCTCTGCATTTGACTTGAGTCACTTCCCGTATCAAGCTATTTTTATACGGGAATCATTGTATTTTTAATTTTGATATCTTAATTTGCATCTTAACAATGAAGTATAATAATTATTACATTTCTATCTTGAAACAAAAGTATATCTAGTAAATAAATTATTTTTCAAATTGCATATTTCAAATTAGTTTGATAAAAAGTTTGAATTTTCAAACCTGTAACCATTGTCCAGTTTGATTTGACTTGAATAATTCGTCAGTTGGATGGATTGAGTTGAGTTTGACTTAATTTAAATTAAACTCAAGTCAATTTCACACATTCAAGTCAAACTTGTACAACTCTAACACCAATAAACCAACAAAGCAAGAAATAGAAATGGCCATAGAAAAACTGAAAGCGTACAAAGCAGCCGGCCTTGGCAATATTCCACCAGAGTTTACCCAACCAACCAAAATTTGCCCAACCACAACACCAGAGCTAATAAAACCAGTGATACAAAGGGCCTGGAAAGAGGAAAACTTACCCAAATAATGGAAAACGGTACTTTTCCGGATATGGTGGTACTCCACCCTCAGGAACATCCTAGGTTAGTTGGGGTAGTTACCCCTATGATAGGGGTTGATGAAGTAAACACTTTTACTGAATACTTATTTATTTACCAACCCTAAATACCACAGTAACTAGTTGGTGCGTTCGAAGTCTAGCTGTCTAATTCTGTATCTGAATCACGAATGATAATTGATAAACTAATGCAATAGAATGATCCACAATGCTTTGCTGTAACTATAAATAAACTCGGAAAATGTTGATTTTTTTAATGCTGACTTCAGCTTGACCGTGAATTAAGAATAATATTGAACCGCTGACGAAGCGTTATTGAAAACTGGTGCACTTGTGTTAAGTAATCGGTGTCACCTCAACTATTTAAAAACAAACGTGATGTTTGTTTTGTAGGACATTTAAAAATTAAACGAATATGTCTTGCTCTAATTATGGATGATGATAATCCTGTACACGGAATCCTTCTTTTAAATACCCTAATAAAATTAACAGCAATAGTCATAAAAATACCAGAAGATCTAGATTTCGCTGATGATACATAATATGCTCCTTAGCATACAAAACATTACGTGAAACTTGGTTGATGATAATGACAAAGAAATAATTATTTTATTCCATGCTATCAAAAAAGAATATTTTAATTGAATCTCTAAAAAGATAAAATTCTGCATAATATAAAACGGAACCTTGAATTGAAAAGTTAAAAATATTAACGTCGGAACTTTAAGTGCTTTTTTTTAATGAACTCCACCACTTCTAGGTTTATTCTCTCGAATTTGGATTCATTAGCACAGTAAGGGCTTTCTCCGCCCCAGTTGAAGAATATCCATCTTGAATCCTGGAGGCCTCCAACTTATTTATGACTTCGATGGCAATAACCCTAACGCATGGTCTACTATATTTCTCAACATCAAGACATGAGAAAATGATATAATATAACCAAATAACTAGTCAACAACAAATAGGCCACCCACCAACCAATGGTAAAAGGTAATAGAGGTGAAGTCATTACATGGCCACACATGGCCACGGTAAGAATAATTCGGTGAATCTCTAAGTGCAGTCTCAGCACTACCAGAAGGCGCAGAAAATATGAACACCAAAATCAACAAACTAAGATTAACACTAGAGATACATAAAGTCAAACTAGTTAGATTTTACTCAAAAAACTTGACTTGAAAACCAAACTTTTTGTGAAAAGAGGTTGACTTGGCTTGATTTCGGTAGCTTTAGGTTTGACTTGAAATCAAACTTCTTCAAACAGTTTCAAGTTTTAATATCATATTATGTCTTTATCAAAAGTCGGCCTTTGAAGTCTTTTTTAGGCTCGGAATAAGTACCAGAACAAAGTAAGTCTGATTTTGAAGATATCCCCACTTCAAAAATTTAGAGAAGAAAATATGTAGACGAGGTTGAATTAATTGACAAGAAAAATACATATACCGCCTTTTTATATTGCAGTAGACATTTTCAATACAATGAAAATTGTAAAGTACAAATTATATAAAAATAAAGAACAGCATTATTACAGGACAAATAATGGAACTAGTTCTTTAAAACGACATCTGATAAAAATAACAAAAACTTGTATGCAGAAGAATTTGCAAAGAAAACAACAATCTCTAGGACAAGTAATGTTTATGATAGTAACACCATAAAACGTTGGCTCCAAAATTGTAAAAATTACCTGGTGAGTTTTAGAGTTGAACCTGCTCTATACCCTATTCCACGAACATACGCCTGTTTTGGATTACTTCGACAACGAATATTTTACTCTGTAAAATAAGAAGAACGAATGTAAATTGCAAATTATATTGTTGTTTAATGGAGTAATTATTAGCGCCATTTACTTTGGTACTTCTTATATTGCACAGTAAAATATTCGTTGTCGAAGTAATCCAAAACAGGCGTATGTTCGTGGAATGGCCCATATTAAAAATATATTACATTTCGTTGTTCCCCCATAATTTTTTTTTAAGTAGATTGAATTACACTTCTTAGCAGATATACCATCCGGTGGATTTTTCTTCTAATATATTGAATGGCTTCTATCAACATTCGTGACTATACCGAAAAAGAGAAACGCCAGACAATGTTGCGAACACCGTACCATCAGTCTAATGTGCCACATACTCAAAGTATTTCTAAAGATAATTCATCGTAGAATATATAAAAAGTTAGAGCAAGACATTGGACAAACTCAGTTTCGGATTTAGAAATGCTCACGGAACCAGAGAAGCATTATTTGCAGTAAATATGCTAATACAAAGATGTTTAGATGTAAACCAGGACATCTATATCTGCTTCCTAGATTATAACAAGGCATTCGATACGGTGAAACATAATCCGTTAATAAAACTACTGAGAACAAGGAACATCGACACACGGGATATAAGAATAATAAATAATCTTTATTATGAACAAGAAGCTGTCATAAGAATAAATAATTTAAACACCAATAAAATAAAAATCAAAAGAGGCGTTAGACAGGGCTGTCTTGTCGTCATCATTGTTTAATGCATACTCAGAAGAAATATTCAAAAAATCATTATAAGGTGAAGTAGCATGCATAAAAATAAATGGCCTACCCAAATGTGAAATTAGATACGCCGATGATACAATACTAATAGCAGAAACTATTACAGATCTACAAAGAATTTTAGGGAAGGTTGTTGCAACGAGTGAAGAATTTGGTCTGTCACTAAACATAAAGAAAACAAAATTCATGGTTATATCAAAGAAATATATTTGAAACATCAATCTACACGTAAATAATATGACGATAGAACGAGTTCAGAATTATAATTATTTAGGGACAAACATTAATGAAACAAACGATTATACCAAAGAAATACGAATTAGAATAGAAAAGGCTAGAAGTGCATTCACTAAGATGGAACAAATATTATGTAGTAGAGACCTCAGCCTAAATCTTAGAAAGCGAGTACTAAAATGTTATGTTATCTATTTTCTGTTCTTTTGTATAGTGTGGAGACATGGACTCTTAATAAACAATGCCTCAATAGATTGGAAGCATTTGAGATGTGAACGTATCGACGAATACCGAGAATCTTCTGGACGGACAGAATAACCAATGAGGAAGTACTAAGGAAAATACAGAACAGCAGGGAGATACTTGGATCATATATAACACGTGGTAACAGATATGAACTCCTAAAATTAATTATGCAGGGAAAGATTCAAGGAAGGCGCAACATAGGTAGGAGAAAAATGTCCTGGCTGAAAAATCTCAGAGAATGGTTTGGATGCAGCTCAACTTAACTCTTTCGGGCTGTAGTGTCAAAAGTGAGAATAGCAGTGATGATTGCCAACCTTCGTCGCGAAAATGGCACGTAAAGAAGAAGATTAACTGTAATTTTTGTTCTTGTAATCTAAAGCCACACTCAAATAAATATAAAAAAATTATTAAATTACACATACCTTACCGGAATATCGTTGCACAGTAGAAGGCATAAACTTATTACAGATAAAACTAAATATCCAACCAACCAAAGTTTGCCGAACCACAACAACCGTGCTAATAAAAATAGTGATACAAAGGGCCTGGAGAGAGGAAAAATTCCCCAAATAATGGAAAACGGTATTTTTCCGCAACCACACTTTTAAATAACATAAATAAATAAACAGCAATAATCATAAGCACATCAAAGAAACATGAAACGTAAATTACGTTTCATGGAAATAAACCACTGCTAAACAAATATACGTCCGGCCATTTATGAGACTCTCCGAAAATAAAAATGTGTCATTAGCATGAATCAGACTCGTTTCATTGATAGGCGGACTTTGAGATTTGTTTAGCAGTGTTTTCTTTTCATGAAACATGTTTTTCGTTTCATGTTTCATGCTTTTCGTTTCATGTTTCTTTGATGTGCGGCTTGCCTAAAGGAACTGGAAGATCTACATTACACTGATGATATGAATATGCTCCTTAGCGTACAAAATATTACGTGAAACTTTGATGATGATAATGAAAAAGAACTAATAATTTTAATCCGTGCTATTAAAAAAAATATTTTAATTTTACCTCTAAAAAGAGAAAATTCTGCATAATGTAAAACGGAACCTGGAATGAAAAAGTTATATTGATGTCGAAACTTTAACTAAGTGCTTTTTTTAATGAACTCTACCACTTCCAGGTTTATTCTCGCGAATTTGGATTCCTTAGCACAGGAAGCGCTTTCTCCGCCCCAGTCGAAGAATATCCATCTTGAATCCTGGAGGCCTCCAACTTATTTATGACTTCGATGGCAATAACCCTAACGCATGGCCTACTATATTTCTGTTGGCGCGCTACGACAGCGAGCGGTCTCTCCAAGAGCCCGCTTTTCACGTCGTAAATTTCAGATTTCTACGCTGAAGGAAACATTCACTCTCTCCGGAGTCTCTAGATACTTAGGAGACAGTATAATATCCACTAGGGTGACCCTTTAACAGATACAAATAATAAAGATTTAGTGAAACTCGTTTTTTTTTTCTACCAAAACATGGACCTAACAATAAAATTGAATAAAAATATGGTTTTTTGAATAAAAAATGCCACTTTGAAGAAAGAGTTGATTGAATTATGAAAACTTGACAGTTGGCAATGGCAATAGAATGGGCTAAAAGGGCGCAATGACTCGACTTTTTTTGATATCAGGCTTCTAGTTAGTTGTTTGTAGGTACCGCTCTGTAACATCTTTAGTACGAAAATCTGAACGATGGTAGATCTTCCTTTCTTAAAACCACCTTGATATTCCCCTACCTTCACACTGTCATATCTGTCTAATTTTTCTCTTATAACCTTGCCAAGGACTTTATAAAGTGATAGGGAAGGGAGATTTATCTCCCTCTTTAAATACCAGACATACTGCAGTCTCACTCCATTGTTTCGGCATTTCTTTTTGATTTCATATCATCTTCAGTAGGCTACATATTTCTTTTCTAATATTTTACCCCCATACTTAATCGTCTCTCTAGGTATGTCGTTGATACCCGTACTCTTGTTATTGGTTGTCGGAGGCCCCACTAGATCCTCTTGGCTGTAGCACATAATAGGCAGTTGTTGTAGTTTTCTTGCGTCACTTCCATCTGAACTTTGTCATTACCTTTCTGCCTCTCATTTAGCAGTTCCTCAAAATGTTCCCTTCATCTGTTCAGTTCTCCTACCTTGCTCTTCTTTGCTCCGGTTAGGTTCCCCTCTTTCATCATCATCAGCCTCTCTCAATCCACTGCTGGACATAGGCCTCCCCTATTTGTCTCCAAAGTGTTCGATCGTGTGCTTTCTGTACCCATTTTTTTTTGTTGTCTTTCGTAAGTCGTCGTGCCATCGTATTGGTGGTCTTCCTCTGCTACCTTTATCGGCTCTTGGTCTCCATTCAACTAGTTTGCGAGTCCATCTTCCGTCGTTCATTCTGGCAACGTGTCCAGCCCATTTCCATTTTAAGTTACAGCTTCTTTCAATGAGGTCTATGACTTTAAAATACCCTCTGTGCTCCTGTAAAATTTTTGAATACTGTTTTTGAATACTGTTGTCTTGAGTACCAACCGTCTTTACTTCTTTTTGCTTCTTGGTAGCAATTTCTAATGTTCTTGCTGATATAGTGTTGTTCAATACTTTGAGCTTTTTACTCATCTGTTCCTGCTTTATATATCTACACATTACTTTTGTGTTTCTCCTCGCTTCTTCATATTTCTTTCTATTTTTGCAATTTGGCTCATCTATCATTATTTGTCGTACCTGATTCCTTTTCTCTAAACTTTTTCTACAGTCATCATCGAACCATTATTTTTCCTGTTTTTTTCTTACTTGTCTTAGATGCTTACTTGCTGATTTTTTCAAAGATTCCTCGATTTCTGTTCAGTCCGTATCTGTATTGTCGGGGTAGTGCCTACCTCTAAGCTTGTGAGTAATCTCTGCTTCAAAGCTCTTTGCAATGTCCTCGTTGTTCTTGAAGAAAGATAAAATAAAATCACAAAAGACATAGAGAAAGCACAAACGCATCACAATAAGTACAAAATATTAATAATATAACAAATTATCATAAACAGTGTGTGGCATTAGTGCGAGGAAGTCCCCATAGGGTTGATTCAGACAAACAGTCACGTCACAGTCAAAGACTGTACAGTCAAGACTCTTTCTGTGGTTTATGGTAATTATTATAGGTTATTCGAGTTTTCTTGCTAGGTTCGCTATTTGAAATCTCTTCAATTGTCCCATATCCTTATGATCATCAGTAAGGTTGCATCAACTCGTTTGGATGAGATTCTAGTCTCTTGGAATATTTTTTGCAATATTCTGTTATTATTGTTTTTATGAATGGCACATTGCGGTCTTGCTCTATTATAAAACTTGGTAGGTACATACCAATAAGCATTCAGAATTTTTCCAAGGACTTTGTTCTGAAATCTCTGCGGTATTTCTAAGTTTATCTTTATATATCGGTACCCCGTCAAAATAGTCCCGTCGGAAAAGCTCCGACAAAATAGCCCCGACATAATATCCCGCACGCAAAATAGCTCCGCCAAAATAGCCTGCAGACAAAATAGCCGCGGAATAATAGCTCGCCCACGAAATAGCCCCAACGAAATAGCCCCAACAAAATAGTCCCGACAAAAAAGCTCCAGGAAATACACTGAGAGGAAAATAATCTCCAGGAAATACTTCACGCCAGGAAGTACACTGAGAGATCGCAAGAGGAGTGAATATATCAGATATCAGAAGACAATGTAACGTACAGCGTATAAACGAACGGACACTAAATAGAAAAAGGGAATGGAACAACCACATAACCAGAATGAGGGAGACACGTGTGGTCGAAATAGCAAGAAATAAATCACCAACCGGTAGAAGAAGTATCGTCCGACCGCGCAAAAGGTGGACTGACACCCTTCCATAGAGGTACCAATCCGCCAATGAACAAGCAGAATTGCTTATAAAGAGGAAGAAGAAGAAGAAGAAGAAAAAGTTCCGTTCAGAATTCATTATGAAATAATCCCTTAAAAATCATAGAGTTATATATTAGCATAGAGAGAGTGTCATTCAGAGCGAAGTGACGACACCATCTTTTTTCTTTGGATTAGTGCTGTTTCACTCTTACGCATAGTAAAGCTGCTACAGTTGTCCTCCTCTTCCGTGCCTATATTCACACTGAATGTCATCATATATTTTCGATACAATGTGTTAGAAAGAGATGCAGCAAACCAGTCCATGAGATCTTGTCGTCAGGAAGCGCGGAAGGTAGGCTCCCTCTATGTTAATATATACCTACCTCTATGTTAAAAATACATTTTTTCGGAAATGGTAATTATCCTCTATTCAGATGTCTTTTCAGAGAACACGAACTCTGTCTTCTGCTTCGATTAAATGTATTCTGCTGTTCGATTAAATTCAATGTTCAACCAGCTCCCGCCAGCCGTCTGCCTCTTGGAAGTTTGAACATTTGATTTAAGCGAAAATCAATGTTTATTTGTGATATAAACATTTTTGTCTGATTTCTGACAGCAGTAAAATGTATTTTGAATTAAACAAATTACATACATTCTCCTTTTTTGTCGAATAATTTAAATTAAAAAAAGTTTTTGGACACCTTGTATAAATAATAATTATGTAAATGTTTATACTACTGAATAGAGAATTAAATATCCTTACAAATGAGCTAGCACACGACCCCTATTCTCATTTAAAAAATCATCGATTACGTCATCACGCCCAGATAGATGACGTCACTAGTATGACATATATACCGAAATATCGGTATTTAAAAATAAGAATCTACCTGTTTCAGGATTTTCCTTAACGTCACGGGTTTACAAAATAACGAATATATTCCTTTCATATGCACCATATTGTATGTCTGAATTGCCGATATGAATGAGTCACATTAAATTAAACTATTAGAAGAATTTTTCTTTGCCAAGCAACAATATTTTTGTTTAATTTATTATATTTTGTATTTTGACAACGACGTCCGAAGTGGAAGTCGAAACGATAATAAAACAATTTTGTTAAATTGTGGCTTATTTCCCAATTGGAATAGTAATTTAAAATAAATGGTACTCCGTTAAAAGGTAAAACATTTTATTGGGGGTGTTTTCGCCGGGGCTGTTTTAACCGGGGCTGTCTTCACCGGAGCTATTTTGTGTGCAATCTATTTTGTCGAGGCTATTTTGTATCCGGGCTATTTTAACGGGGCTGTTTTGACAGGGGTTGTTTTGACCGGGCCATTTTGACGAGTCACGCTTTATATATCAGTAGTTTGTTCTTAAGGGATGGTTGAGATTTACGACCGATTATCCAGTTCTGTTGGACATGTTTGTTTTTTTTTTCAAGATGAAAGTAACGTGGGTGGATTTAATATCTCATTCACCTTTATCTTCTATTTTTTAGGCTATTGTTGGATATTTTTAAGGCCTTTTTGAAGGTTTCTGGATGCTGTGATTGGATCATTGAATAAGGCTGGTACAGAGGTGTCATTAGCAAAAGTTTCACACTTTGTTTTAAGATAGCAGCCTTACTGGTCTGTATAAGGTCACCTGAGTTTTATTTTTCCTTGGGTAGGTATGAGAATAATTTGACCAAAATTCCATCGTTCTGGGAAGTACCCAAACCTAAATAATTTCACATTTCTGAAGGAAACATTCAATCTCTCCGGAGTCTAGAGATACTTAGGAGACAGTATAATATCCACTAGGGTGACCCTTTAACAGATACAAATAATAAAGATTTAGTGAAACTCGTTTTTTTTTCTACCAAAACATGGACCTAACAATAAAATTGAATAAAAATATGTTTTTTTTTTAACAAAAAATGCCAATTTGAAGAAAGATAACTTAATAAAATCACAAAAGATACAGCGAAAACTGAAACGCATCACAGTAAGTATCTACAGAATAATAATAGTATAGAGGTCCCATCATTTGGGAAGGCACTAATTTGCATATTATTGCACTGAAAAAAATATTGTACATAGTACCAATGAACGCCAATCATTGACTTTTTTTACATTGATTCAATGAAAATTTCGTTAATACTATAAACACGTAGTCATTAAGTAATGACCATACTCATTATTACAATGTAATTCTATTCATTAAAATATAATGAATAGAATCATTAATCCAATGAATATTTTTATCTATCCAATGACTTTTTTCATAATACTAATAATTTGTTCATTGTATATATGAAATTATACATCAGGATTATGCGGTTAAATTAATGAATATAAAACGTTGCACTAATGTACAGTATTCTTTAAATTACGAACTCGTTTATTGAATCAATGTTTTCGTAACATTAAATCAATGTTTTCGACTTTGATTAATAACTCGATACATTGTTTTGATGTAACGCAATCATTGTATTAATGTAATATATCTGAATCAATGATCAATTCATTGTAGCAATGATCTTGTACATAAACCGATACATTTCTTAAAACTCTATAAGTGTTTTTATTGGTGTAAAAAATCACGTGACAATAGTTGCAGCCTCCTAGCAGACAGTCACCCTGCAGACTCTGAGGAGCGGTGTTTGGCACTAGTGATTTGGTTGATTTTCTAAGGTATGTATTTACATATATTTTTAACTATTTATAAATTATTTTGTTGGATTTCTATAAAAAAAAAGTTGTACTTCTATTTCCACTTTTGCAGAATGATATGGACTTTGGAGTGGCATTTGGAAATGGAAATGGACTTATTGATGAATGGGACAGCAATTTCGAAAGAATTATCTCCTTTCTTCGGTGTGAAAGTCATATTAAGGATAAAACAAATACATTTTTATTTGAAAAGATTACCCATGTTCATTACGGAATGTAAGTACCTATTTCATTATTCAATCCTGCATATCTAGTATTAATTAATTTTTATTCTCTGTAAATTTTTTCAAAAGCTCATTCGACACATAGGTAAAAGAAAATAGGAACCATTTGAAAATATTTCTAAATAGTATAATCTTATAAAAGATTAGTAAATGGAATATTTAGGTGATTAAACCGTAAATAATTGAAAAATATTATTAACTCTTGCAGTCGGTAGTATTTATCAAAGTAAAAAATAAACATTCCAACATCTAGAAATTTTTTCAGGACAAATTAAAATATTTCTATAAAAAAAAGTGATACCCAAAAATACAACTATGTTCACTATTTAGATTTATTTTTTTGATAATAATTATTAATATAAATTGTAGATGGCTAACATGCAGTTATTCTTTGGGTTCTACATCGATATTTTGTACGAACTAATAAAATATACCATCAGAGATTTCCAGTAATCATTCTTACATCGGGAAGACCCAGCAAGAAGTCGAAGATCATATTAAATTTTTGGAATCAAAGAAAAATGCCATTCAACCATTTGTTTTTTGTATGGGTGGTGATAATTAATCCCAGAGAGATGTATTTGTGGAGATGTTATTCTAGATGTATTTATTTTCACGATATCAGGATCAGGTATATATTTTTTATATAATATAAATATAATATATATATTTTTATATATTTTATAAGAAGAATTAATTTCTGTTATATGTAGGTATTCAGTTTTTTCCAAATTACATTATAAAAAGTTGTTTGTGTTAATTAAAAATATATATTTTTGTTTCTTTAAACTTATAGACACTTAACATTAGTTTGTATTTCCTTTTTCCATCCTTGCTCGTTTTGGTTTCGTCATAATCTCGCTGCTTGTTAGGATTAGATAGTTTTTAGTTTAGGATTTGGTGCTGGCTAAATGGGCATAGCTCCCAAGGGACAAAAAAAACATTAGTTTGAGAATCGGCAAAAAATCCTTGTTTCAACCTGTATTTGTATGTTATATTTATGTTGATATTAAGTCGTCATTTTCTTTACTTATTAACTATTTGTATGTTATATACAAATATACATGAAGATGACATTCACTGAACCAAAAAAGTACGTAAATATAATGAAAAAAACATTGATTCAAAAACGGGGAGCATTCATTTTCGTCCAATGATCAGTATCGTTGGTCCAATGTAAGTAGATACATTAACTAATGCTCAAAAACATTAATTTTTATGAATTAGTACGTTCATTCAATGTACTTTCTAGTTAAGAATTAATGTACCGATACATTGATTCAATGTACCGATACATTGATTCAATGTACTGATTCTTTCAATGACATTGATTCTTAACTAGAAAGTATGTACATTGAATGAACGTACTAATTCATAAAAATTAATGTTTTTAAGCATTAATTAATGTATCTACTTACATTGGACCAATGATACTGATCTTTGGACGAAAATTAATGCTCCTCTTTTTTGAATCAATGTTATTTTCATTATATTTACGTACTTTTTTGGTTCAGTGTGTACTTGTATAGAAGTCCGCAGTGATTTCCAAACCATCAGCTAAATGAGCCATATTTTAAAATTATTTCTAAAAATTATACATCAAAAGATATATAGACTGTGCGAAGAGAAATCAGCCGTACACAGTTTGGTTTTCGGAATGCATTGGGTACGAGAGAGGCTCTCTTTAGTATACAAGTGCTATTTCAACGATGTATAAACGTAAATTGCGATATTTATGCATGCTTCATTGAGTATTATAAAGCGTTCGATACAGTAAAGTACAACAAGCTGATGGAGATACTAACCAATATTGGAATAAACACCTGTGATTTAAGAATTATCAGCAATCTCTACTGGAATCAAACATCAACTATCTGGACAGAGGCAGGAAAATCAGACGATATCAAAATCAAACGTGAGGTCCATCAGGGATGTATATTATCACCACTGCTGTTTAACTTCTACTCTGAGCAAATCTTTCAAGAAGCAGTGGATGATGTTGAAGCCGGAATTAGAATTAACGGAGAATGTATCAATAACATAAGATACGCAGACGACACGGTGGTATTCGCTGACAGTTCTGAAGCCCTCCAGGAGCTAATAATTAGAATCACAGATGTCAGCCAGAGATACGGACTTTCACTAAACACTAAGAAAACAAAATGTATGATGATCTCTAAAAAGGAAAAGCAATTTGGACGAATCAGTGTGAACGGTCAACAAGTAGAAAGAGTAAAAACATACACCTACCTTGGTACGAACGTCAATGAAAACTGGGACCACTCCATAGAAATTAAATGTAGGATAGAGAAAGCAACATCTGCATTTCAAAAAATAGCTAAGTTATTCAAATGTCATGATTTATCATTGCCCAGTCAAGTCAGGTTACAGCGATATTATATCTTTTCTATACTGTTGTAGGGAGTTGAGTCGTGGACTTTCACAGACACCACCTGCAAGAAAATTGAGGCTCTCGATATGTGGCTGTAACGTCGAATCCTGAAGGTATCTTATACCGACCACGTTATTAATGAGGGTGTTTGCTGAGAATTCAAAAAGAAAAAGAGCTGTTAACCACAATAAAATCAGCCAAAATGGAATACCTCGGTGTTCCAGAGACCATTTCGATGTTCCAGAGAACAAGCTAGTCTTTGGCGTCTGTGCTCTGCGGAGAGTGGAACTCTTCTAAAAAGACGTCTTTATCTTAAATTGACCTCAGAGGGCCTTCGACGTAGAGTTGTTACTGAAATCTCAGTTCTCGTCGCATTAAAAAATCTCCTTTCCAGGATTCTGCAGGCTACCGGGTGGCGTTCTTCGAGCTGGTAGAGTAATGTAACGGTCCTGGACGGACATAGTAACTCTCGGCCCTTCAGCTCTGAGCCATTCCGCAACATTTACCGTTTCTTTGAAACGATTGACTAACCGAAAAACTACACTTAGCGATACATTACAATTTTCAGTAGTAATTGCACAAGAGCTCTAAAATTATCGAATTTTTCCCGAGTGACACTTTGACAGTTTTAATTTCACGACCCGAAGGGGAGTGAAATTATGTCAAAGGGTCACGAGGGCAGAAATTCGTTAATAATTTTAGATATCGAGTGCAATTTGTTGCGATTATTTCATGAATAAAACTGTTCAAAACCAAAAAATTTTTGTAATTTATTTATGTAAGTACAAATTAGTACAATTAAACACACAGTTGTTATAAATATTTGACGGTTGGAAGTCATCACTTTTATAATTTTTAAAACATTAATTGTCATTAATGTCACCCAATGTATTTTTTCGTAGCAACGAAGGGCATCTGACGTAATATACTTGACGACGGGATATTAACAAACATTATCAGTTTAATTTTCATTTCTGCAGCTTTCTATTGGTCAGAATCTCCTATGAATGAAATAATCAGTAGTAATTGCACAAGAGCTCTGAAATTATTGAATTTTTCCCGAGTGACACTTTGACAGTTTTAATTTCACGAGCCGAAGGCGAGTGAAATTATGTCAAAATATCACGAGAGCAAAAATTCTATATTAATTTCAGAGGTCGAGTGCAATTTTTTGCGATTATTTCATGAATAAAACTGTTCAAAACCAAAATTTTATTGTAATTTATTTATGTAAGTACCATTAAACACACAGTTTTTATAAATATTTGACGATTGAAAGTCATCACTTTTATAATTTTTAAAACATTAATTGTCATTAATGTCACTGAATGTATTTTTTCGTAGCAACGAATAGCATCTGACGTAATATACTTAACGACGGGAGATTATCAAAAATTATCGATTTAATTCAGATTTCTGTAGCTTTCTATTGGTCAGAATCTCCTATGAATGAAATAATCACCTACATCTACTTGCCTAGCCCCATCCTGAATCATACCAATAGCCAAATTTGCCTCTACAACACTTTCTGTAACTTCCTTCTTTCCATACCTCTATACCAGGGGTGGGCAAAGTGCGGCCCTCGGGGCGCATGCGGCCCCTTATACATTTTTTGGCGGCCCGCGGGAAAAAAGTGAAATATTTTTATTTAAAGTTTTTTTTTTATTATTGCTAATATTAATAAATAAATATAGATAATGCAGCTATTAACACAGCTAATATAATTAACACTTTCGTAGCGATTGATTTTTTCGCAAATTTTCAACATACCGCGGGCAATTATTTGGGTTTCCGAGAGAGTTTTGTCGGCTGCCTGAATGAAATCCACGAAATTTCAACAAATGGAAACGATATTTTTGAAGTAGTCTGGAACTGCTTGAAAATTTTTAAATTAGCGCGGTAACCACCTATAGGTCTGGATCCCGCGTATGAAAAAAAAGTTGATTAATAGCAAGCTGAAAATTTGTTAATAGCTTAAGGGTGTCTAGTCGGATAAACTTTGATATATGGGAACACTAAAACAGAGGCAGTTTTAATTGTGGAACAGGTTAAAAATTTGGAACGGTCAGACCACGAAAACGGCACATTTATTTTGTCCGACAGAACAGACTTAAACTCTCCGAACAGAGATTAAACTCTCATGCCAAAATCAGACTGCTATTTATCACCTGTCATAATTCCTGTCATTTGACATATTCTACATGTTCCACTCATTATAATGCCCATTTGGTGATAAATAGCAGTCTGATTTTTGCATGAGGGTTTAATCTCTGTTGGGGGAGTTTAAGTCTGTTCTGTCGGACAAAATACATGTGCCGTTTTCGTGGTCTGACCGTTCCAAATTTTTAACCTGTTCCACAATTAAAACTGCCCCTGTTCCAGTGTTCCCATATATCAAAGTTTGTCCGACTAAACACCCTTAAGCTATTAACAAATTTTCAGCTTGCTATTAATCAACTTTTTTTCATAGGCGGGATCCAGACCTACTAGTAAGTGTAACAACTGACAGAGCACCATATTTAAGAGGAGCAAATATTATAATTTTGAGAAAACTTAAAGATTATGTCCATGAACAATTTTCACATCAGTTATTATTTTTCACTGCTTAATCCATGTGCAGGTATTGTGCAAAAATGTTTTGTAAGTAATCATCTCCAATATTGTTAATTATTTGTTCAATAGGATGAAATCATCGTGCATATTTTTATATTATTTAATTCTTTTAAAGAAAACAAAAACAATGAAGGGAATTTAAGATTTTTCAAATTTATAACTTTGTTTATTTTGATTTAAACGACGCCGACGCGTGTTGCATATTACGTATGATGCGTGTTTGCATCTATTTAAGCACGGAATTTTCCTTCAAATATTTAAGTAACTAATAGCAATGTGAAAATAGAATTTACTATTTTATTTGGGAATAAACCACAATTTAAATTTGAAATTAAATTTATTTGACGTTTCCATTTCCACTTCGGAAATCGTTATCAAAATACAAAACATTAATAAATTAATCTAATTAAATAAATGCTTAATTTATTAATGTTTTGTATTTTGATAACGATTACCGAAGTAGCAATCTAAACGTCAAATAAATTTAATTTCAAACTTAAATTGTGGCTTATTCCCAAATAAAATAGTAAATTTAAGAAAAAATTAAAGAAGATAAAATAAAAATAAATACATAAATATATAGATACACATATATTTGAGGGAAATACCATGCTTAATTAAGTGCGAATGCTGTTAAAGGTGGAGGGTACGGTTTGAAAAATTTTAAATTGTTGATTTTTTTTTTTTTTTATTTTAAATGAAAGTACATAACTATATTTATTTTAAACTTTATTTTAAATGAAAGTACATAAATAAATAAATAAATAAATAAACTTCAAGAATACTCTCTAAAGTTTTCAGCTTGAACGCAGTAAAATTACCGGAAATAAAGCATGATTAATATCCCTACCTACGACTCGATTTTCAGTAGCTTGAGCGTAGTGAGAAACGTTCAACAACTGTTCCCGTCTCTTTTGTAAATTACTCTGAGATTCAAAAGCATATTCCGGCGTGCATCACTTTACGATTTGACAGACAAAAAACAAATTTCAAATAAAAGTTGTCAAACCAAACGTGTTTTTTTTTAACTGTTTTTTTCAAAGGCGGTGGACATTGTAACTCAAAAACTACCTATTTGACAAATCCCCCTAAAATTTTTCATAGATTTTCTTTAAACATTTCGTGAGGTAACTCTGTCGAGATATGTTTTGGTTAACAATAATAAATATGTTGATTTTCACCCTTTTTTTACAAAAATTTCTCTATTTTGACTTGTATTTTGAGTGATATCTAAAACTCAAAAATCGTAAAACTAAAAAACTCAACAGCGTTACCTCGAGAAACTCATAAGCTAATAAAATATTTTTAAATTTTTTGTTTCATATGATCCATTGACGAATTAAACTGCAAAATCCATTTTTTTTTTGAGCTGCCTGTAAAAATTTGCCACCCTTGGCTTATAGTCGAGCAAATTAAGCATTTTGGCTCGCAGTTTTTTCGTCCAGCATGGATTTATTTGAAATTTTCACAAAAGGTAGGGAATAGTCCAAGGATCATTTTCTATATCATGCCGCTGTACTCTAAAACCTTCCCCACCCCATCTCGGGGGCGAGAATTTTTTATTACATTTTAACTATGTAAATCGATATAAAAAGTGATTATAAGAAAAAAATGTTTTTTACATTTTCTTCGTAAAACTAATATTTTTCGAGTTATTCGCGCTTGAAAGCAACAGTTTTTCGATGAAAAAATCGACTTTTTAGAGGGTTTTTTTGAGAATACCTCGAAAAATATGCATTTAATAAAAAAAAACTGTAGATATCAAAATTGTATCTTTTAGTAACACAAACCAAATTATTTTCCTGGAATATCGCTAAGACCAATACAAACCGAGATACGGCATGTTAAAAGTTAGCCTTTTTCGTCAAATGCATAATTTCAAATATTCAAAGTAAAATAACGGAGAAACTTTGCATTTTTTCGAGGAAATCTAAAATAATATTTTTTCAAGTATATAGTTAGGCATTTCAAAAAAATATAATAAAAAGTTTCTAGTCTAAAAAGTAAGCGATTTATGATCAAAAAAATTTCGGTACCTGCTTTTCTCTATGAAAAAATCAGTGAAAATAACCCCCTAACTACCCTCCTCATTAAAAATTGGTCTTCACCTTTCCATAATTCCTTTTATATTTGTATTATCAATACACCCAAGAAGTTTGACCTATTTAAAAGCCCTAATTTTAAAAAAATTTGAGTTTAAAAAAAAATTAATTTTTTGGAATTTTCCATTTTTTACCTTTTACTTCAAAATATCTCCGAAAATACTGGAGACCCGAAAAAAATAATATATTACTAAATTGTAGCTTCTTTCATAACTAAAATTTCTTTGTACATAGATTTTTATTACAGTGAACAGTTAGCGCGATATAGCTGTTTAAAACCTCTATTTACGAGCAAACACCCCCTTATTCGAGCCCTTTAAACCCACCCTAATTAAAAACTGAGGGATCTTACGGAATTTAGTTTACATATTCTTATAACTATTCAAAAATCCGACAGTCATTTTTGAAAAATCTTTTCACCGCCAAAAATGAAAGAGTTATGTTTATAAAACGAATTTTTTTTTCGGAAAATTCGGATAATCCGCTTGTGGATAATTTTCAATGTATGTATAATACCACAGAACCGGTTCGTATACTGGAATATTAACTAAAAAACTATTTGTATTTGTATTTGTACATATTTGTAAATTCGTATTTTTATGTAAATAAATGTTTTTGTAATTCTTTAATTCTACTTTTTTTTTCTGTATAGACCTACTAAAATATCTACTTATAGAAACTGTAATGTTATTAAGGGTGGTTTTTAAGGGTTGAAATATTATGATATTATATCCTAAAGTATAAAACAATCATTATTTAACCAATCAAAACCAAATTTTACCCATATTAAAGTATAAAATATTTTTATATAATTTTTGAAAATAAGGGGTTGTTTACACCCCTAAAAATAATCAACGCCCTTAAGCATGATATAGAATATAAAGTACAGGGTGAGATCATCCTAATCCCAAATTTTTATGTAAATTGATGCAAGCCGAAATTATTCTTTTAGGATAAGTAAATTTTTTATATATAGCTCCAACAAGGGTGGTTTTAAGGGTTGAAATATTATGATAGTATACCTTAAAACATAAAACATTTATTAAGTAACTAATAAGAACCAAATGTTGACAATATTAAAGTTTAAAATGTTATTGGGGTGGCGATTAGGCGATGCTGGTTTATTACGCAATCAAATTTAAAGCGGACTGTAGGGAAATATTAACAAAAAAAGTCTTACCTTATTTTAACTGGTAGGTCGAGAAGTCTTCAGTTATTAGTAAGGTGAAGGAAGGAGGGAGAAAGTGTTAATTTATTGTTTACTATAACTGAATCCGGCGTTTTCTGGCGACACTGGATAACTATGCGAAACGACTTAAAGATTGAATGTGTTCTTACTTACTGAGGCTATTACTAGTTACTACTAACGAAAGGTAATTAAAGAGAAAATAAAAAATTTAGTACAATATCTGGGCAAGAAAATAAGCCAGGTACTTCGAATCAAATAAATTTAATGAGGCCAAAACATCCTGCCCCCGAGTTTATTTTTAAAATAAACGAAAAATCAACGAAAACTAATTTAATTTTAATATGCTAAGTCTGCACATGAACCCATCACCCTAAACTAAAATTTTAACTACCAAATAAAAAAAACAATGTGTGTGTACTTTGTACGCACGTAAGAAGTTATACTTCTATTATATGATTTAAACGAAATTAATATACTTTTTATTTATATTTTGTTTAAATATTAAACTAATTTATACTTACTACTTCTCAAACATTTTTATTAGAACAGTGCCAAAAATTAAAATAATAAAAGAATAAAACACACACAAACACATTAAACAAGCCACAAATGATGTCTGAACATTAATTGTCGAAATTTTTTTAACTAAATACTTATTTTCTGAAAATACAATTATATAATAAATATACTTACAATCATAAAATGTATTAAAAAAAACAAAAAAGAAAGTTTCTATTGGGACTCGAACCAGCGCTGATAAGAGCGGTTGGTATTGGAATTCATTCGCCTTCTCCGCTTAGCCACGGACACTATGTGTCATTATTTACGAAGATCGACTAACTAAACGGATTAAACTTGTGATATTTTGATATTTTGAAAATTGATCAAATTATTTTAATTTTGAATTGAAATGATTTAGAATTGAAGAAATACAACAAAACATAGAGTAAAAAACAATATATTAGGTGAATATTGATAGAAATTTTGATGGTAATCAAATTATATAAATAAAAGTATTACATACTATGTATTTTGGCAGATCAAATAGGTAGGCTTATACCCATGATACATTAACAATTATTACGTACCTGTTGCTTTTAAAAACTATTTAAAAGTCACTACAATATTATAAACTTTTTTGTTTCTGTCCTCACAACAATAAAACTAATATATTATACATTTGTTTACCTTTACCTTTACCTCCAAACCACAGCTGCCATATCGGATAATTTTTGACATGTCATTTGAACATCCAATCAGAACAAAGTTATAATGCGCATGCGCCGGGCTGATAGGTTTTAACATATAAAAAAATCACCCTCTATCGCCGGTAAAGAAGTATAACTTCAATAAAAAAAAAAGAATGTGTGTGTACTTTGTACGCACGTAAGAAGTTATACTTCTATCATATGATTTAAACGAAATTAATATACTTTTTATTTATATTTTGTTTAAATATTAAACTAATTTATACTTACTACTTCTCAAACATTTTTATTAGAACAGTGCCAAAAATTAAAATAATAAAAGAATAAAACACACACAAACACATTAAACAAGCCACAAATGATGTCTGAACATTAATTGTCGAAATTATTTTAACTAAATACGTATTTTCTGAAAATACAATTATATAATAAATATACTTACAATCATAAAATGTATTAAAAAAAAACAAAAAAGAAAGTTTCTATTGGGACTCGAACCAGCGCTGATAAGAGCGGTTGGTATTGGAATTCATTCGCCTTCTCCGCTTAGCCACGGACACTATGTGTCATTATTTACGAAGATCGACTAACTAAACGGATTAAACTTGTGATATTTTGATATTTTGAAAATTGATCAAATTATTTTAATTTTGAATTGAAATGATTTAGAATTGAAGAAATACAACAAAACATAGAGTAAAAAACAATATATTAGGTGAATATTGATAGAAATTTTGATGGTAATCAAATTATATAAATAAAAGTATTACATACTATGTATTTTGGCAGATCAAATAGGTAGGTTTATACCCATGATACATTAACAATTATTACGTACCTGTTGCTTTTAAAAACTATTTAAAAGTCACTACAATATTATAAACTTTTTTGTTTCTGTCCTCACAACAATAAAACTAATATATTATACATTTGTTTACCTTTACCTTTACCTCCAAACCACAGCTGCCATATCGGATAATTTTTGACATGTCATTTGAACATCCAATCAGAACAAAGTTATAATGCGCATGCGCCGGGCTGATAGGTTTTAACATATAAAAAAATCACCCTCTATCGCCGGTAAAGAAGTATAACTTCAATAAAAAAAAAGAATGTGTGTGTACTTTGTACGCACGTAAGAAGTTATACTTCTATCATATGATTTAAACGAAATTAATATACTTTTTATTTATATTTTGTTTAAATATTAAATTAATTTATACTTACTACTTCTCAAACATTTTTATTAGAACAGTGCCAAAAATTAAAATAATAAAAGAATAAAACACACACAAACACATTAAACAAGCCACAAATGATGTCTGAACATTAATTGTCGAAATTATTTTAACTAAATACGTATTTTCTGAAAATACAATTATATAATAAATATACTTACAATCATAAAATGTATTAAAAAAAAACAAAAAAGAAAGTTTCTATTGGGACTCGAACCAGCGCTGATAAGAGCGGTTGGTATTGGAATTCATTCGCCTTCTCCGCTTAGCCACGGACACTATGTGTCATTATTTACGAAGATCGACTAACTAAACGGATTAAACTTGTGATATTTTGATATTTTGAAAATTGATCAAATTATTTTAATTTTGAATTGAAATGATTTAGAATTGAAGAAATACAACAAAACATAGAGTAAAAAACAATATATTAGGTGAATATTGATAGAAATTTTGATGGTAATCAAATTATATAAATAAAAGTATTACATACTATGTATTTTGGCAGATCAAATAGGTAGGTTTATACCCATGATACATTAACAATTATTACGTACCTGTTGCTTTTAAAAACTATTTAAAAGTCACTACAATATTATAAACTTTTTTGTTTCTGTCCTCACAACAATAAAACTAATATATTATACATTTGTTTACCTTTACCTTTACCTCCAAACCACAGCTGCCATATCGGATAATTTTTGACATGTCATTTGAACATCCAATCACCACAAAGTTATAATGCGCATGCGCCGGGCTGATAGGTTTTAACATATAAAAAAATCACCCTCTATCGCCGGTAAAGAAGTATAACTTCAATAAAAAAAAAAAGAATGTGTGTGTACTTTGTACGCACGTAAGAAGTTATACTTCTATCATATGATTTAAACGAAATTAATATACTTTTTATTTATATTTTGTTTAAATATTAAACTAATTTATACTTACTACTTCTCAAACATTTTTATTAGAACAGTGCCAAAAATTAAAATAATAAAAGAATAAAACACACACAAACACATTAAACAAGCCACAAATGATGTCTGAACATTAATTGTCGAAATTATTTTAACTAAATACGTATTTTCTGAAAATACAATTATATAATAAATATACTTACAATCATAAAATGTATTAAAAAAAAACAAAAAAGAAAGTTTCTATTGGGACTCGAACCAGCGCTGATAAGAGCGGTTGGTATTGGAATTCATTCGCCTTCTCCGCTTAGCCACGGACACTATGTGTCATTATTTACGAAGATCGACTAACTAAACGGATTAAACTTGTGATATTTTGATATTTTGAAAATTGATCAAATTATTTTAATTTTGAATTGAAATGATTTAGAATTGAAGAAATACAACAAAACATAGAGTAAAAAACAATATATTAGGTGAATATTGATAGAAATTTTGATGGTAATCAAATTATATAAATAAAAGTATTACATACTATGTATTTTGGCAGATCAAATAGGTAGGTTTATACCCATGATACATTAACAATTATTACGTACCTGTTGCTTTTAAAAACTATTTAAAAGTCACTACAATATTATAAACTTTTTTGTTTCTGTCCTCACAACAATAAAACTAATATATTATACATTTGTTTACCTTTACCTTTACCTCCAAACCACAGCTGCCATATCGGATAATTTTTGACATGTCATTTGAACATCCAATCAGAACAAAGTTATAATGCGCATGCGCCGGGCTGATAGGTTTTAACATATAAAAAAATCACCCTCTATCGCCGGTAAAGAAGTATAACTTCAATAAAAAAAAAGAATGTGTGTGTACTTTGTACGCACGTAAGAAGTTATACTTCTATCATATGATTTAAACGAAATTAATATACTTTTTATTTATATTTTGTTTAAATATTAAATTAATTTATACTTACTACTTCTCAAACATTTTTATTAGAACAGTGCCAAAAATTAAAATAATAAAAGAATAAAACACACACAAACACATTAAACAAGCCACAAATGATGTCTGAACATTAATTGTCGAAATTATTTTAACTAAATACGTATTTTCTGAAAATACAATTATATAATAAATATACTTACAATCATAAAATGTATTAAAAAAAAACAAAAAAGAAAGTTTCTATTGGGACTCGAACCAGCGCTGATAAGAGCGGTTGGTATTGGAATTCATTCGCCTTCTCCGCTTAGCCACGGACACTATGTGTCATTATTTACGAAGATCGACTAACTAAACGGATTAAACTTGTGATATTTTGATATTTTGAAAATTGATCAAATTATTTTAATTTTGAATTGAAATGATTTAGAATTGAAGAAATACAACAAAACATAGAGTAAAAAACAATATATTAGGTGAATATTGATAGAAATTTTGATGGTAATCAAATTATATAAATAAAAGTATTACATACTATGTATTTTGGCAGATCAAATAGGTAGGTTTATACCCATGATACATTAACAATTATTACGTACCTGTTGCTTTTAAAAACTATTTAAAAGTCACTACAATATTATAAACTTTTTTGTTTCTGTCCTCACAACAATAAAACTAATATATTATACATTTGTTTACCTTTACCTTTACCTCCAAACCACAGCTGCCATATCGGATAATTTTTGACATGTCATTTGAACATCCAATCACCACAAAGTTATAATGCGCATGCGCCGGGCTGATAGGTTTTAACATATAAAAAAATCACCCTCTATCGCCGGTAAAGAAGTATAACTTCAAAAAAATTCCTCTCTAGTTTATTGGCTGGGTAGAGGACACAGTTTAACAACTGGGCGCATGTAACTATCGTGCTAGGTTCGCACTTTTACGATTCGAACAATACCATCTTTTCCAGGATACAAAGTCTCTATGACTGCCAGAGGCCACTGTAAAGTGGGATAGTTTCATTTTTTATTATAACTACCATTCCCTCTTTGGGAGGATTCGAGTTAGTGTTCCATTTTAAACGAGACTGCATAGAAAACAAATATTCTGAATGCCATCTTTTCCAATAATGTTGAACAATGCAATCTAGTAATTTATATCTTTTCAAAGTACTCATATTTTTATCAAGATCAATATCCATCGAGGGTAATGACACTAAAGGTTCTGTACATAAAAAATGCGATGGAGTCAGCGCGACTGGATTTTCAGGGTCGTTACTTTGAGCACAAAGAGGACGCGAATTCAAGAGACACTCGATTTGTGTCAGAACAGTTAAAAATTCTTCGTAAGTAAGGATCTGATTCCCCACAACTCTACTTAAATGAAGTTTTACGCTTTTTATATTGCTTTCCCAAATACCACCGAAGTGACTGCCATAAGGTACGTTCATTTTCCAAGAAATTTTGGTATTATTAAGTTCCTGTTGGAATGCATCTTTATAAGTTTTTGAAGTAGTTAATTGATATATTTCATCGAGGACTCTTTTGGCACCAACAAAATTTGTGCCATTATCTGAATATAAAACCTTACAATTTCCACGACGAGATAAAAATCTTTTGAAAGCGGCTAAGAAACAATCTGTAGAGAGCGAGGAGGCTAACTCGAGATGTATGGCTTTCGTACTTAGACAAACAAACAAACATACGTAAGCCTTTTGAGTTTTTACGCCACGATATTTTCCTATAGTAATGGAAAACGCACCAGTATTATAATCTACACCAGTGTGTAAAAAGGCTTTTGCCTGATTGACTCTTACGGCGGGTAAGTCAGCCATCATAGGATAGGTAGGTTTAGGATTAAGACGATAACAACGATCATATCTCCAAATTCTATTTCTGATGGCCTGACGACTAGATAGTATCCAATAATTTGTTTTCAGAAGATTTTGCAACAAATACGCTCCAGCATGTAAATGCAATTTATGGAAATAATCTATTAACAAAATGGTTAAAGGATCGGCTTTGGGCAACAAAATCGGATGTTTTTGTTCAAAACTACATTGGGAGTTGGACAAACGTCCACCTACTCTAATTATTCCATTTTCAATAAATGGATTCAAACGACGTATGAAAGATTTTACAACGAGATTTTGAGAAAGGGCTTTATATTCTTCAGAAAAATGTTTTTGCTGGACAGCTCGAATTAATTCAATTTCTGCAATTTTTAAATCAAATAGAGATATCCGTTTATGTAAAGGCAATTTTCTAAGAAATCTCAATACGTATACTGTGGAATTTAAAAGTTTCCACCAACTGGAAAAATATTCAATAAGAGTATACAGCGGAGAAATTACACGAGTGACATTACCAAATAAGGTTTGTGATCAATATTCAGAATCACAAATCATAATTTCCTGTCCGTTGACAGACTGAATAGGCCAATATTCTGGCTCCAACAGTAACCAATTTGGACCAGTAAACCATGTGGGATGGTTGACTAACGAAGAAGGAAACAAAACTCGAGAGGCGCAATCAACAACATTTTCCTTTCCAGGAACAAAAAACCAATACTCTGACGGAACCATCTTATGAATTGTAACAACTCTATTTTGAACAAATAATTTGAGATTTTTCTCTGAGAACTTTATCCAATTAAAGACAATCATGGAATCACTTAAGGCAAAAATTTTATCAATATTATGTCTAGGAGAATAAGTTTCAATAGCATGTGAAAGAAGCTTTGAGAGAAGAAGTGCTTCACAAAGCTCTAATCGAGGAAGAGTTATTTTAGACATTGGAAATACTTTAGATTGAGAGTACAGTAAAGTAACTTTAACTTGACCTGTACAATTAACAACCCTTGTAGCGTGCAAACCCGCTACTTTGTAGAATTTATTTTAATAAGACCCACTCTGCATTTAGAGGTCCTCTCAGGTAGCTGTTGATTTTCATTTGTAGCAAATATTTATTAGTCGGTCCATTTATATTCTTTTCGTGCACCCTGTATATCCATTTTCAATTCAATAATGAAATTAGTGATGCCTGATTTAAATTAGAAAAGTTATTTCCATCATCTCGAATAATATTTATTGAGAAAATATTATTGCCATTTTCATTTTAAACAGTTTAATTATTTCCAGTTTTCGTTCTTTCTAAATATTTTATTTCGAAGCAAAATTATTTATCAAGCCATTAATTTTTTGTAATTTTAAAACGTTCAACTTTGTCAATTTCAATGAGAATGTCTTTTTCGTTATCAGCTAATCCTGACCTTCAATTAATTTCTTTTACCTTTATAAATACCATGCTGGTGCCTTTCTGGCTGATTTTTATATTCTTCGCCAAGTAGGTAGCAGCGAGCGCTACAGACCTAATTGGCACCCAGGAGAAGGGCGTGGCCCTAGTTTTTACACCATCTGTTTTGGCCCAGAGGATATATAATGCCCCCCCAGAAAGTACAAGTAAATGGTAAATAGCAGCTCCTCAAGACCCATGGGTTCGACGAACATTTAGGCAACTCCGGAGGCAACAACCGATCCACCAGTACATCAGACCAGTACATCAAAACCTGACGCCTCCCGAAGAAGATCATGAGGTGTGGATAACCTAGGACAGCACCGGAAGAAGCCTTCACACCACAAGTTAAGTCTTCTTTAGAATCTTATATTTGCCTGTCAGCAGAGACAGTTTTTTTTATATAAATTAACTTCATAATAACTTCACAATGATGTAGATCCTAAATTATAAAAAAAGAAGTGAGAAAATAAAGCATTTATACCGAAATTTATTCCTTTTTACTGATAGTGTACCGTATGCCTGGAGAATGCAGAGGAGTAGGATATAAGGACCCACATAAAGTCTCATGCTCGCCGTGTTGGTGTTGGTGATGTTATGTCGAATTTGTTTCTTGGTCCAATGTTGACTTTGGAGATAGGTTCGATATATCATTGTTAATATGAACACGACAAAATTGGCTCGTCCGGGCTCGTCCACGTTGGGCGCCAATTTTGTCGTGTTCATATTAACAATGATATATCGAACCTATCTCCAAAGTCAACATTGGACCAAGAAACAAATTCGACATAACATCACCAACACCAACACGGCGAGCATGAGACTTTATGTGGGTCCTTATATCCTACTCCTCTGCATTCTCCAGGCATACGGTACACTATCAGTAAAAAGGAATAAATTTCGGTATAAATGCTTTATTTTCTCACTTCTTTTTTTATAATTTAGGATCTACATCATTGTGAAGTTATTATGAAGTTAATTTATATAAAAAAAACTGTCTCTGCTGACAGGCAAATATAAGATTCTAAAGAAGACTTAACTTCCGGTGCTGTCCTAGGTTATCCACACCTCATGATCTTCTTCGGGAGGCGTCAGGTTTTGATGTACTGGTCTGATGTACTGGTGGATCGGTTGTTGCCTCCGGAGTTGCCTAAATGTTCGTCGAACCCATGGGTCTTGAGGAGCTGCTATTTACCATTTACTTGTACTTTCTGGGGGGGCATTATATATCCTCTGGGCCAAAACAGATGGTGTAAAAACTAGGGCCACGCCCTTCTCCTGGGTGCCAATTAGGTCTGTAGCGCTCGCTGCTACCTACTTGGCGAAGAATATAAAAATCAGCCAGAAAGGCACCAGCATGGTATTTATAAAGGTAAAAGAAATTAATTGAAGGTCAGGATTAGCTGATAACGAAAAAGACATTCTCATTGAAATTGACAAAGTTGAACGTTTTAAAATTACAAAAAATTAATGGCTTGATAAATAATTTTGCTTCGAAATAAAATATTTAGAAAGAACGAAAACTGGAAATAATTAAACTGTTTAAAATGAAAATGGCAATAATATTTTCTCAATAAATATTATTCGAGATGATGGAAATAACTTTTCTAATTTAAATCAGGCATCACTAATTTCATTATTGAATTGAAAATGGATATACATGGTGCACGAAAAGAATATAAATGGACCGACTAATAAATATTTGCTACAAATGAAAATCAACAGCTACCTGAGAGGACCTCTAAATGCAGAGTGGGTCTTATTAAAATAAATTCTACAAAGTAGCGGGTTTGCACGCTACACCCTGGAATAAACAATGGCTGCATATCCAGCAGCACTTGCATCTGAAAATCCTACAAAAGACAACGACGAATTAGGTGTAACTGCTATATGGCGTGGAATTTGTATTTTGTATAGGACATGACATTCATTTGGAAACTTTTCCCATGCTATTTCGATTTATTTTGGTACGGTACTATCCCAATCTACCTTTAGAGTCCAAAGTTTCTTTATCCAAATTTTAAGCAAGAGGGTTATAGAAGATATGAATCCCAAGGGATCAAACATACGAGCAACAAGTGAGAGCATGTTTCTTTTTGTACAATGAGTCGATGAGGGTATTTCTAACCCAAAACTAAAATTGTCACATTTTTCTTCCCATTGCAATCCTAACACTTTAAAGATTGACTTATCAAATTGTTTGGTGTTGACCAATTGGAGGGGTTCGGGGATTGTCGATAGTAGATCGTTCGAGTTCGACATCCATTTGGTTAATTTAAAACCACATTTTTGAAACAAATTCACTAACTGAGTGTGTGTAACTATAGCTTCAGAAACATTTGGAAAACTGCTAATAAAATCGTCTACATACATATCTCTTAAAATTGGGATGATAGCATCAGGAAATTTTTTAGATTCGTCATTACATAATTGTTTTATTACCCTGAGACTAAGATATGGTGAGGATTTTACTCCAAAAGTTAAAGTATTTAATTGAAAAATAGAAATAGGATCATTGGTATCAAATCTCCACAAAACTCTTTGAAACGAACAATGAGATTCAACCACTTTAACCTGCCTATACATTTGTTTTAAATCACCGACAATTGCGATTGGAAAAAGACGAAAATTCAACAATATTGTGGTAGGATTATTTTGTAATTTTGGACCTTTATAAAGAATTTCATTTAATGACGGTCCTTTACTAGTTTTCATAGAGGCATCAAAGACTATTCTACAAGGAGTGGAAGGGCTATCTGGTTTAAAAACACAATGATGGGGAATATAATACGACAACGAATCAATGGTTTGATGGAAACTAAACTCATGTGTTTTTGGTCTAAATAGTCTTGAAAGATATCACAGTAAAGCCTTCTAAGTTCTGGGTTTGGTGCGAGGCGATTTTCTAAGGACAACAATCTATTTTTAGCAAGAACAAAAGAATCACCCAGTACATTAGGATCATTTTGGAACGGCAACGAAACTGTGTATCTACCATCTGCATCCCTAGATACATTTTCTAAAAATAAATTTTCACAAATTTCATCTTCTGATGAACTATTAGTAACAGTGGGCAAATCCTCTAATTCATACATTCTTTCGACCAAGGAATCTAAATTCAACAAAGGGTTACAGACGAAAGACAAATATTTGTGGATTTTTTCAAAATTTGGTGCAGCTGAGCCCATGACTACATAACCTAAACTAGTTTCAATAGCTGATAGAGAACCTTCGCACGACACTCTATTACAACCAATGATATTTGAGAAGACAGATAAGTCTAAAACACCATCTATTTTTCCAGGAAAAAAGAAATGCGGGTCAGCTAATTTCAAGTGTTCTATACTGTTAATACAGTCTTTGTCAACTGGTTGATCTGGCAACATATTAGAGATTGTGTCTATAAGCAACACTTCTATAGGATATTGTATTTTTTTATCAAAATGGGAAAAGATAACAATGTTGGTTTTACCTACTATCGGGGTGGTTGATCCTCCTATACCAGAGACTGTCAAATTTAATTTCGAATAACTTAGGCCTAATTTTCGGGAACAATCAAAAGTAAGAAAATTAGCAGAAGAACCACTATCTAACAAAAATCTAACCTTGTGAGCACTACCCCATTTATCAACAACTGTAACCATTATTGTCCCAAACAGACTAACAGAACTCGATTCTGATTCATTTGGGATATTTTTAGAATGGCGGACATGTAAACTAGAAAGATTATCAGAAGAACCAGAGGTAGGCTCAGTACTCGTGGAGGGAAATGGAACATTTTCATTAGGCCGAGTAGTATTTGGCTTATGCAACTTGGAATGGTGCCTAGCTTTGCACACAAGAAAATTTTGACGGACAATTGGATACTCGATGCTTTGAAGAAAAACAATTTAAACATAAATTATTTTCCTTCACTAATTTAAATCTGGATTCAAATGGTAGCCCTAAAAAGTGCTTACAGTCTTTAATTAAATGTGGGCCTTTTTTACAAACAACACAATCTATGGAGGAATACGTATTCTGTTCTTGCAAATGAAACGATTTGTTCGGTTTTTGAAACGAAAAATTATTTTTGGAATTCCTTGATCTATCATTTTTAATAAGAGATTTACTACGTTGGCGTAAAAATTTCAATAAATCATCATAAGCGGGTAAATCATTATTATTTCTTATTAAATCAAATGAATCTATGGTATCCTGTGGTAATTTTAACATAGCTAAATAAGTTAAAATATGATCATCTAAATTATCGAGATTTAATCGTTTTAGTGCAGAAACATTAGTATCAAACTTTTCCAAAAATATTTCCAAATAGGATGGATTATTAGATTGCAAACCGCGAAAATTAACAATTCGATCCATATAGAGATTAAACAAATATTTTTTACCATTATATCTTTCAACAAGCATATTCCAAATAATATTATAATTATTAGGAATGGGTTCTATTGAGCTACAGCTAGAGACCGACCGAATGTGATTTTTTTGGCCGAAGCCGAAGCCGATGCCGAAGTTCGGCCTGAAGGATACCTTCGGCCGAAGCCGAAGCTGAAGGTGACTAAATATTTGCGTTTATAGTAGGGATAGTCGATGGTCGATGTTTTGCCATTAATATTTAGGTAGTCAAAACACCAGTAATCTTGAGTTTTAACAAATACAATAAAATTATTACAGTTTCTCAGAATTTTACTGCGTGAGAAATATTCAAATTAAGATCTTTGAGACATCTTGGCCTATTGTTAAAATTTATATCCTACCTACTAACTGAAAGTTTGTAAAGCGTTTTGGTTTATTAGGGTATAAAATAAGGTGTAAATATTATTCAAAGTATCAAAGGCTCGCCGAAGCATATTGTTTAGAGAGTATTTATATAGTATATTATACTCGGAGCATTTTATTATTGCACCTTCGGCGAAACCTTCGGCTTCGTTTTGGCCGAAGCCGAATTTTGGCCGAAGGTTTAAATATTGGCCGAAGGTGGCCGAAGCCGATTAATCGGTCGGTCTCTAGCTACAGCTTTTCAAGGCTTTCCCGGAAATACAACTCAACAAATACTGTAGCTTATCGGACTTGGGATATTCTATTTTGTTATGAACAAATTGTTTGAAATTTTCATAGAAAACAGGTCACAGAGATATATCTTCACCATCAAACTTAACTAATTCAAATTTGGGCATTTTAATATTAGAATTATTAGTACTATTGGGATTATTACTCAAAACAGCAGGTTTATTTATTAATAATGAAGCTAAATATTCAATATTGGAATAGAGATCATAAAATGCATCTAAATGCGTATGGTAAGCAACGCCAGCATCTGGCTCCATCTCTTGTTTTAATATAACGATATCTTGAACAATTTCCTCATATTCTGATAGAGTTTTTTCGAAAGTACTATATCTAACTGCAAAGTTACGCATTTTTGAGGCATTTTCTGGATCTTTTTCTAAGGCCGACCCGGCATCGTAACATAATTGAGCCCTACGAAAGATAGTTTCACATTTAGAGCATAATCGCTCCAATTTTAGTTCGTTTTGACTTTTAGGCATGCTTAATAATAAATATTGAAATTCTTTCAAAAAATTATCAATAATGAAGAAATAAAATGGAACAAAAACCAAATATATCAAGAATAGTAGTTAGGTGTATATATTTTTTCAACAATTACTAAAATTTTATTAAACTAAATGCAAACAAATTATTTTTAGGTTTGTAAAATATCCAAATCAAATATATTTAATTAATCAAAATCGATTTCACTAAGCGATGGGTTCAGAAGCAAAAACACGAATTCAATGTTCTAACTATAGTCGACCGAAGAACAAGGTTTTTCTATACACGACAAAAAAGGATACCTACACGACGATTTAATTAGATTTTAACACGACAAAATATAATATACCGATTGCAATTATAATTTTAAATAAATTTATCCAATGCGAAAAATACGATAGTTCTTGAACCGGCAAAACAACAACGAAATTGATTCAAGACGATCCGGCTAAAAAGCCAAACTTATGGGGTGGCGATTAGGCGATGCTGGTTTATTACGCAATCAAATTTAAAGCGGACTGTAGGGAAATATTAACAAAAAAAAGTCTTACCTTATTTTAACTGGTAGGTCGAGAAATCTTCAGTTATTAGTAAGGTGATGGAAGGAGGGAGAAAGGGTTAATTTATTTTTTACTATAACTGAATCCGGCGTTTTTTGGCGACACTGGATAACTATGCGAAACGACTTAACGATTGAATGTGTTCTTACTTACTGAGGCTATTACTAGTTACTACTAACGAAAGGTAATTAAAGAGAAAACAAAAAATTGAGTACAATATCTGGGCAAGAAAATAAGCCAGGTACTTTGAATGAAATAAATTTAATGAGGCCAAAACAGTTATTTTATAATTTTTTACAACTAGGGGTAGTTTTCACCCTTACAAAACCAAAAGCGTACAACGGCTCAATATAGAAAATGAACTAGAGGGTGTAATGAGCCTAATCACAAATTTTTGTACAAATCGATGCTGGACGAAAAAATTGCGAGGTTTTGCCATTTTTTCAGCTTCATTTCCCCGTCTATTAATTTTCAATGTTTGGTCTTGGATTTTTTTTAATAATCTTTGAATTGTACTGAATATGTTTATTTAATTTAAAAATAAAATAATTCTACCATAATTTCAAACAAAATTCAAGAAAAGGTGCTTGAAATATTGATTTCAAACCATGCCCCCACCCTAAACAAAATTAGTGCAAAGTTAAAAATTCGAACATGTTAAGGTAACAGATATTGCGGCCCTGGGTAATAGACCAAAAATATTTTGTGGTCCTTACTAAAAAAAGTTTGCCCACCCCTGCTCTATACTAAAAAATTTCGAAATGATAAGGATTGTTTAGAATTTTGTACAGTTCGGAGACAGACTGACCACATGGTTAATAATGCCTTATAAATTATTGTGACAAAAATTAACTGATAATTTTTTGTGATAGTGCGCCAGATTCGTGCAAATAATATAAGAACTGTGCATTTAATGATAAAAGCATATAATTTGGACCACACATACTACATATATAAAGGTTCAAAATTAGATATGAGGCCATCTCAGATTTTACCTTTTACAAAAATGGCGGTCATTCAAAATGGCGACGATACGTACGTGACTAAAAGCACGATAACTTTTGAATGAAAAATCCGACTTCAACCAAAGTTGGTATATAGGTTGGTTTTTTTATGTATGATATCAAACTCTTGAACCGGAAGAATCGGTTTACCAGAAGTTGGGTTTTTCCTGATTTTTTATGTTAAAATATTTTGTTGTTTTTTCAAATCTTTCACCCTGTATATATTAATTTTTCAAAAGTCTATTACAGCCATTGAAAAGAGAGTAAAGATATTTTTTAGGAAATATTTTGAACTTTTCAGTTATGTTAATTGCCATTTAATAAATGTATAACGTATCTTCACATGTACCTATGTGCGGCAGATTCATTTTGAATGCCCGCCATTTTTGTAAAAGACAAAATCTGAGATGGCCTCGTATCTAACTTTAAATCTTTGTATGTGTAGTCTGTATGGTCCAAATTATATGATTCTACCATTAAATGCACAAAAATTCTTATAATATTTGCACGAATCTGCCGAACATAGGTTCATAGGTACATGTGAAGATACGTTAAGCATTTATTAATTGGTAATTAACATAACTAAAGAGTTCAAAATATTTCCTAAAATATATTTTTATACTCTTTTCAACTCCGGTATTACCTTTTTGAAAAATTGATATATACAGGGTGAAATAATTGAAAAAATAAACAACATATTTTTACATAAAAAATCAGAAAAAACACAACTTCTGGTAAACCGATTCTTTCGGTTCAAGGCCTCGATTTTTTACGTTAAAAAACCTATATACCAAATTTAGTTTAAATTGGACTTTTCGTTCAAAAGGTATCGAGCTATTAGTCGCATATGTATAATCGCTATTTTGAATGCCCGCATAGACCTCATATCTAAATTTGAACCTTTGTATGTGTAGTATATGTGATTCAAATTATATGCTTCTACCATGAAATGCACAATAATTCTTATAATATTTGCACGAATCTACCGCACATAGGAACATGTGAAGATAAGTTATGCATTTATTAAATGGTAATTAACATAAGTAAAGAGTTCAAAATGTGTCCTAAAAAATATTTTTACGCTCTTTTTAATGCCAGTATTACCTTTTTGAAAAATTAATATATACGGGGTGAAAGAACTAAAAAAACAACATATTTTTAAATAAAAAGTCAGGAAAAACACAACTTCTGGTAAACCGATTCTTCGGCTTCAAGACCTCAATTTTGCATACCAAAAAAAGAACTTATATACCAAATTTGGTTGAAGTCGGACTTTTCGTTCAAAAGTTATCGTGCTTTTAGTCACGTACGTATCGTCGCCATTTTGAATCACGGCCATTTTTGTAAAAGGTAAAATCTGAGATGGCCTCCTATCTAATTTTGAACCTTTATATGTGGAGTATGTGTGGTCCAAATTATATGCTTTTATCATTAAATGCACAGTTCGTATAATATTTTCACAAATCTGCCGCACTATCACAAAAAATTATCAGTTCATTTTTGTCACAATAATTTATAAGGCATTCATAACCATGTGTTCAGTCTGTCTCCGAACTGTACAGAATTCTAAACAATCCGTATCATTTCGAAATTTTTTAGTATAGAGGTATAAGAAGAAGGAAGTTGCAGAAAGTGTTGTAGAGGCAAATTTGGCTATTGGTATGATCCAGGATGGGGCTAGGCAAGTGGATGTAGGTGATTATTTCATTCATAGGAGATTCTGACCAATAGAAAGCTACAGAGATGAAAATTAAACTGATAATTTTTGATAATATCCCGTCGTCAAGTATATTACGTCAGATGCCCTTCGTTGCTAGGAAAAAATACATTCGGTGACATTAATGACAATTAATGTTTTAAAAATTATAAAAGTGATGACTTTCAACCGTCAAATATTTATAACAATTGTGTGTTTAATTGTACTAATTTGTACTTCTTCTTCTTAGCCTTCTATCGTCCACGTTTGGACATAGGCCTCTCCCAACTCCTTCCATCGGTCTCTATCCTAAGCAACATATTTCCAATTCGTTCCGGCTACTCTTTTAATATCATCAACCCATCTCATCTGTGGTCTTCCTCTCGGTCGTTTACTTTGGTAAGGTCTCCAATGTTGTATCGTGGCATTCCAACGTTGGTCCTTTTGTCTAACAGTGTGGCCTGCAAAGCTCCATTTAAGTTTGGCAACTTTTGTTGTTATGTCCTCGACTTTTGTTTTTGATCTTACCCAGTCGCTCCTCTTTTTATCTGACAGTCGTATACCTAACATTGCTCTTTCCATAGCTCTTTCTGTTGTAGCTAGTTTATTCATATTTGCCTTGGTTAGGGTCCAGGTTTGACACCCATATGTCATGATAGGAAGGATGCACTGGTTGAACACTTTGGTCCTCAAATATTGAGGTATTTTGCGGTTCTTAAGTATCCAACCAAGTTTTCCAAATCCTGCCCATGCTAGTCTTGCTCTCCTATTAATTTCCGCACTTTGGTTTTCTTTGTCAAGTTTCAGGATTTGGCCGAGGTAGATATATTCCTGGACTTTTTCTATCTCACTGCCATTTATAGTTATGCGTCTGGGGTCATCTGTGTTTGTCATTATTTTTGTTTTCTTCATGTTCATTTTTAGACCGACGTATTGGGAGCTGCCTGCGAGTTCCTCTATCATAATTTGCAGTTCCTCGAATGAGCTCGCTATAATCACAATGTCGTCAGCGAATCTGAGGTGATTTAGCTTCTTGCCATTAACGTTAATGCCATAGGTTGACCAATTTGTCGTTTTGAAGACGTCTTCTAGTGCTAGGTTGAAAAGCTTTGGCGATATTACGTCTCCTTGTCTCACGCCTCTCTTAATAGGGATGGGATTTGTATTTTCGTCTAGTTGTACTATCATAGTTGCATTTTCATATATATTATGTATTAGTTGTCTATATCTCGAATCTATTCTACAATTATTAATAGCTTGTTCTATGGCCCACATCTCGATACTATCAAACGCCTTTTCATAGTCTACGAAGGCAAGAAATACGGCCAGTTGGTATTCATTTGCCTTCTCTATCAATGTTCTCATTGTCAGCAGATGGTCTGATGTACTATATCCTTTGCGGAAGCCAGCCTGTTCCACTGGTTGGTAATTGTCCATTTTGTAGGTCAACCGGTTGTTAATAATTCTCATGAATAGTTTGTATACTTGACTGAGCAACGATATCGGTCTATAATTCTGTAGGTCACATTTGTCCCCTTTTTTGTGTAAAAGTATTACTAGACTTTCGTCCCAGTCTTTAGGGATCTTGCTATTATGGAGACATTTATTAAATAGCTCTGTTAGTATAGGGATTGTTACTGTCTTGCTTGCTTTCAAGAGCTCGGCAATTATACCGTCCTGTCCTGGAGCTTTATTATTTTTTAGTTCTTTTAAAGCTCTTTCTATTTCGAATCCCTTTATATTTGGTAGTACTTCTGATCCCACGTTTTTTATTTTTCTTTTGACGTTCTCCTTTGTTGATTCATTAGGCTGGCTTTGCGAGCTGTACAAGCTTTTGTAGAAGTCTTCGACTATTTTTGTTATTTTATATTTGTCCTTCTCTTCCTTACTATTGGCGTCTTTAATTTTAATGATTTTTTGAACACCCAATGCAGGTCTTAGACATTTTAAGCCTCTGTTGTTTTCAATGACTCGCTCTATTAAGTTCTCGTTCCATTTTTGTAAGTCGCGTTTTAGTTCTTTTCTAATTGTTTTATTAAGTTCTATGTATTCTTGAGTATGGCGTTTGTTTGCGTTAGTAGTTGTCGTCTTTCCGTCATTAGTTGTTTAGTTTCGTTGCTTATTTTGTCTTCTTTAGTACTTGTTTCCTTTGCGACCTGTAGTCCGGCTTCGAGAAGATTCTTATTGATGTTTTTGTTAATTTCGTCAATTTCATCTTGATTATGTGAAGGATCATATTTGAACTTATCCGCTAAGACCTCTCGGAATTGCTCTTCATTTGTTTTTACTTTAAAGGCATCTATTCGCGTTGTTTTTTTAAATATTCTTTTCCTCTCTTCTTTCATGTTAATATTTATTTTTGCTCTAACTATACGATGGTCACTACCCGTTGTTACGTTGTTTATTGTTGTTACGTCTTCAAATATTCTTTTGTTGTTTGAGAGAAAATAGTCAATTTCATTTTTGGTGGTTCCGTTAGGTGCAACCCATGTCCACTTTCTGTTAGGTTTCTTTTTGTAGAAGGTATTCATAATATACATGTTTTCTTGTTCCAGAAATTCCATAAGTTTTTCTCCCCTTGTGTTTCTTGTGCCGAATCCAAAATTTCCAATCTTGCTTTCAGAGTCTTCAATCTTACTTACATAAATAAATTACAATAAAATTTTGGTTTTGAACAGTTTTATTCATCAAATAATCGCAACAAATTGCACTCGATCTCTAAAATTATTATCGAATTTTTGCCCTCGTGACACTTTGACATAATTTCACTCCCCTTCGGGTATAATACACTTTGACATAATTACTACTGAAAATTGTATTGTACCGCTAAGTGTAGTTTTTCGGTTAGTCAATCGTTTCAACGAAACGGTAAATGTTGCGGAATGGCTCAGAGCTGAAGGGCCGAGAGTTACTATGTCCGTCCAGGACCGTTACATTACTCTATCAGCTCGAAGAACGCCACCCGGTAGCCTGCAGAATCCTGGAAAGGATGTTTTTTAATGCGACAAGAACTGAGATTTCAGTAACAACTCTACGTCGAAGGCCCTCTGAGGTCAATTTAAGATAAAGACGTCTTTTTAGAAGAGTTCCACTCTCCGCAGAGTACAGACGCCAAAGACTAGCTTGTTCTCTGGAACATCGAAATGGTCAGAAAGAATAAAAATATGTACTCTTTACCGAAGAATCTAGCTATGGAAGGTATTCCGATAGTCGTCGCTTACGTGTTTGGACCAATCCGTTAGTGCCGAGAAATCATCGACCTCTGTAGGAAAATCATCCATTTCGAGGAGGTACTGTTAGAGTGTTGGGTGGAATTTCTTTTGATGTTCGAACAGACCTATTAGTTTTTAACAGGAATGTGACCAGTGTGGTTTATAGAGATGAAGTTACCAACAATGTTATTCAACATTTTCACGCCACTCTTGGTCAAAACTTCCTTTTTCTTTATGATAATGCAACTCCGCACCGGTCTGTCACTGTAGTTGAAGCTTGAGAAAATCATGGTATTCTTCATTTGCCATTGGTCTCCTGATCTCAATTGCATTGAATATACTTGGGATCAACTCCAGAGAGCATTAAATGCCCACGAACCACGCCCTGAAACCATTCAGTACTTAAGAAACCTATTGTCACAACTTAGGATGCAGTAACGAAGATATAGTGGCAAAGGGCCCAGAAGAACCAACACATTTCCCAGGAAATGGACTTACCACCGACATCGACATCGTTTTGGCTAAAAACCTAGGACTACAAGCTGAACTAATCACCTTGAACGAAGGAACAACAGAACACAACCCCATCCTACTAGAACTAGGAACATGGGAACAAACAAACCCGCCGAAAAGAACAAAAAAGAAAATAAAGTGGACGAATTACAAAAGATTAGTGAGTGAAGGAATAAATAAAGTGTCAATTATAAATAACCCTCAACAAATAGAAGAAAAAGTCCTAGAGCTAGAACACATCATCCAAGAAGCAATTAGAACAGCACAACAGAGGAAGAAGTAGAAATCCACACGGGAAGGTTCAAAGAGATACCACAAGAAGTACAAGACTTGATAAGGGAAAAAAATAGAGCGAAGCAAATAGCCAGAAGAACAATAAACCGAGTAGACAAAACCTGGGCAAACACATTAAACAGAGAGGTCAAAACGGCTCTTCGACAACACCGCAGTGAAAAATGGGACAACTTCGTACAAGAGATTGAAGAACTAGACTCAAACATGAAAAATGTTTGGAAGCTCCAGAAAATGATGAGGAGCGACAGAAAACCCATCACCCCATTACACGGAGAAAACGGCATGGTATATACCAGGGGTCACCAATTAGCGGACCGCGGTCCGCATACGGACCGTGAGCTAGTTTTGTACGGACCGTTAATAAATTCAGAATATACCTAGTGTTTGGCAATTTTGAAAATATCTGGCCATGAAATTGTGTACCATGTTTGGCTCAACTTATGTGTGCGAAGCTGCCTTATCAAGAATGAACTTTATTAAAAATCGGCAGAGATCTCACTTAACAGATGAATATCTCAACTCCCTAATGAGACTGAGTTGCACTAAACTCACTCCAAACTTCAGACAGGTTGTACATAAAAAAATGTAATTTTTCTCTCTGATAATTTAATTTTGTAAAGAGTTTTCCCCCTTATTGTTACACTTTCGTATGAAAAATGTTTCCAACTCGATTTCTTTACGGATTCCTGTTCAAAAATGTAAAAAAAATCAGAAAGGTGCCGGGTGAAACAATTTTTTAAGCAAACTCAAAATTCCTTTTTTGCCTCGAAACATGTATTTTTAGGTTTCTTGGGTAATGATAAACAATAAAGGTCTCTTATAAACGATTTAAAATCTGAAAAATGCGAAAATATGCATTTGCGATGCTTGAAAACTCTTAAGTTTTAATAAAATGACAGATCTTTATTTAAGATGACCCAAAAATTCTAAAAACATATTTTCGCGGGAAAAAAGGTGATGTTTTGAATTTGTTTAAAAAATATATTAAATAGTTTCTGCCCAAAAATTTCGCCCGGCGCACCCTGCTGATTTGTTTATAGAGGATATTTTTTAACAAGAAACCACAAAGAAACCTAATCAGAACAGTCAGACATAGGCAGCATAAATCCGGACCCCGGAAGTGTCATAGGTTTTCGAAACAGCCCCTTAGTGAAACTAATTGGTGATCCCTGGTATATACCATAGAAGAAAAAGCAGAGGTGATGAGGTCTACACTCGAAAGAGAATGCAGATTAAACTTCCACCCAGACGAGGACGTAGACTTCATGGAAGAAGTCGAAGAGCAAGAAGAAAGACCAGAGGACCCAGAAGATATCATTCCCCCAACATCGCCGGAAGAAATAAACGAACATATAAGAAACAGTTCACCGATAAAAGCGCCTGGTCTAGACGAAATGACAAATAGAGCCCTAAAGTACGTGCCTGTAAGAGCTATAATGTATTTTACAAACATAGTGAACGCGATACTAAGATACAAAATATTCCCGAACAGATGGAAAGAGGCCCATGTCATTATGATCCCAAAACCTGGTAAGAACCATACATTCCCGCAGAACTGCAGGCCAATCAGCTTACTCCCAGCGATCAGCAAGATAGTGGAAAGATTTATTCTCAGCAGACTGCAAACGGAAACAAACAGATTAGAGATAATCCCAGAAGCTCAATTCGGATTTAGAGCAGAGCACTCCAGCGAGCTACAAGTACTCAGACTAACTGAGTACATAGCAGCTGGATTCAACGACAAGCAGTACACTGGAGCAGCATTCCTGGACGTAAGCAAAGCTTTCGACAGGGTAAGGGGCTCATATAAAAAATGCGAGGTTATGGGTACAGCGGAGCGATGATGAGGCTGATCTCCTCGTACTTAGGCGACCGGAGTTTCAGGGTTCGGATAGGACAAGTCCTGTCCGAGCTCGGAAACCCGGAGGCTGGAGTGCCACAGGGAGCTCTCCTGTCACCTCTGCTGTACACAATATACACCGCTGATGTACCAAGAACACCAGGTACCCTTATGAGCCTCCACGCCGACGATACAGCGATAGCGGCCAAACACAGAAACGTAGATATAGCAGTGACCAACCTGCAAACAGCGTTAGATAACATCGAGGAATGGAGTATAAAATGGAAGATAGCCATCAACTCCGAAAAGATGTAAGCGGTACTATATAAGAAAGGAAGACAACAGCCAGAAGAACAGCTGACGGTGCAGAACAACCCCATCGAGTGTAAAAATGAAGCTAAATACCTGGGAGTCATCATGGACAAAAGATTAACCTTTCAAAAACACGTAGAAGCCACAGTCCAGAAGACCAACATGGCGAGAGCAACACTAAGAGGACTCATAGGCAGAAAAAGTAAATTACGATTAAAAACGAGGTTAAGAATAATAAACAGCATAATATTACCGGTATTAATGGGGACAAGTATGCAACACCCACAAAAAGAAGATACAAGCGGTCCACAACAGCCGCTTAAGAGAAGCAGCCAGAGTCCCAAGATACGTCGCAGAAAGATTCCTGTTCAGAGAACTACAACAGGTGAGAGTCACCGAAATGATGACAGATCAGGCAAGGGTTAAATTCGCGGAGATGGAGCACCACCCAAGTCACATACTGCGAGAGATGCTAAGGTATGACGCTTTCCACCGATGGAAGCACAAACGTCCTAAACAGCAAATAGTGGATTAAAGTAAATCGAATAAAGCAAAACAAAGAGCGACAAAGTAAAAGAAAAAGTAAAAGTGAAAGTAGTAGATAGTTCGTAGCTCGAAACACCAAGTGCCGAAGAAACACGAAACCACAAGCGTAGGTCCAACATCACTACCAGGTAAAGTCAGCCAGTAAGAAAATAAAGGAAAAGGCGCAAGCCAACAAAAAAATACAAAAAAACAAAAAATACTTTAGCACCAAGCCATTCGACAGAGCTCAGTGGGGCTTGGTACAATGATTTGGGCCCCAAGCAAGCAATTTTAGTACCGCGGATAAGTAATTAGAAGATAAAGGCATAGAGCTTCACGCTGGCCTAATTTTAAGTTCGATTAAGGCACCACATTGGAATCTTATTACCCAGGATTCCATTGTGAAGAGCATTTGGCTGATAGTTGTGCCCCCATGGCGCATCAGCGTGCTATAGGGGGAAAGGGATAGCCTGGGGCATTGGGGCGAGGTGGGGTGATCCCTGTTTTTACTCGGGCCAAAACACCTCGCCCCAATGAATTGTTACACCCGAATGTACTTTTTCGATAGGGTGGACATCTCCCAGAGGTCGGGTTGAATCAAATTGCTTGCTTGCTTGCTACTTCGGATGCAGTTGCTCAGCCGACGCTGAACAGTGAAGACGTGCCGAGAGCGATAGCAGCGAAGAGAAGCCGAAGGAGTGGGGACTACTTGACCCAGCTGATCTTTTTAGATCGACCGTGAGTAAAACACGGTAGACGGGGCGATACTATTAGGTAAATCCAAGAGGCAAAAGAGATATCTCTGGATGTGATTAACCTAGGGAATTTTATTTCATTGAATTTTCCGGGAAATCGTAATCCAAGATATAGCAAATAAAGAAGCGAGCGGGCCTTAGTGCCTATCGGGAACTATTAGTACCTCCGTAGGAAGGACAATGTAAGGTGTGGAAATTTTGAATTTCACATCGGACAGACCCGGACACCTGGGCCTGATAGTTGAGAATTAGCAAGCTAGGGAGCGAAACCAGCCGCGCAGGGCCTGGGACGGCACCAAGCATTCAACTGGAGAGCGGTCCAATTGAAAAAAACAAAAAACAAAGTCTTTTAAGTAGTAACTTATGTCGTTGTTGGAATGCACAGAGCGTTCACAGAGCACTTCAGCTCGAGGTCGTGACATGCCCCTCATACCCACATCCCCCTTGTTGTCGGAGCATGAGCCGTCTGACGGCTATGCTCCAGGAGACGAATCCCATCAGGAAGCCTCCTCCGCCAAATTGTTCCAAGATATGCATATTTGTCTACTCGTTCGACGTTGGTTCCGTTTATGAGGAGATTTTCCCCTTTTTTTTAGTTTTAGATATTCTCATAAAAGGCCTAGCCGGGTAAGATGATGAAAAGTGCCCCCAACTCGATTCAAATTCCATATCGGTCGCCGTTTAGCATATATAGTGAAACTCACTTTCTGAAATTTTTAGCCCCCTAGGTGGTCATGTGACCCACCTAGAGCCTAATTAGGGTTTTTAGGTTTTTATTTTTTATCTCAGCCGCATCGAAAACTAGCGAAAAACTTTAAATAAAACAATGGTAAGCTTTAAAAGGATCTGTCCGAAAAAAATTTTTTTCTAATTTTTGGCGGAAAATTTAAACTTTAGAACGATTTTAAAATTTTAAATGAGTATAAAAAAAATAACTAAAACATTCGTTTTTACGAAAAAGATATATAACGTGTATTTTTGCATAATGTTTCACCCTGAATTTTTTCAAAATTTTAAAATTGGTGAAACGCACCTTTAAAAATAAAAAACCGTATTTTTTTCGGTTTTTTTTTTCGTTTTTTAAAACAATTTTATAAATGTTTTTCAAAAAAGATAACACCGTCACTAGAATAGGTAAAACACTGAAAAATAATTGGGGTTTGCTTAATAAAAACTTTTTGTAACGCCATCCATTTGAAGATACAGGGCGTTGAAGAAAATAAAATTTTACACACTTTTTACGATTTTGCCGAAACTACTGGCAACATTGTAATAAAATTTGGCGAGTTTTAAGAGGTAGTTGTTGTGCATGCTTTGACATACGATTAAGGATTTGATATTCATCATTGGCGCGCATAGGGGTAATGGTCTGAAATTTTCAAAGAAAAAAAGATAGTACGCCACTGACATATTTCAAAGTAACAATCATTTTTGAATTCCCCGTTCAATTTCCGATAAAAAAACTATCTTCTCATTTTTTCATACGACGCGCCGTTTTGCTGCAAAAAAAAAATATCTTAACGCTTCCAAAGTATTCGAATTAGTTTTTATAATGGATGTATAGTCCGTTCTTTAACGGTAAAATATTGAAAAACCTCTAAATTTTAAAGAACCGCTTGGATTGACATGAAATTTGGCATACACATAGCTAACAAGTCAAACAAAAAAAGTGATATTGTGCCGATATGTGCTTTTGCCCTGGGGGTGGTTTTCACCCCCTCTTGGGGGTGAAAATAAAGAAAGTCAGGAAATGGATAAACTGGCTAATTTTAAGTAACTTTTATTCTATAGAGTTTTTTCACTAAGTCAATACTTTTCGAGTTATTTGGCAGGGAATATGTTCATTTTTTTTAACAAAATATCCACGCTTTTAGACGGTTTTTCGCAAATAACTAAAATAGTAAGTATTTTGTCGAAAAAATATTCGTAGCAAAAATATAGCCTGTAAAAAATTTTAAAAAATGGTGTATATATCACGTCTCTACACCTACTAGAAGCAGAGTTATAGCTAATGAAATATAGGTTCATATTCGTCAAATTCCAAATGGAATATTTTAACGTGAAATAACAAAAATGAAGCACATTTCGGGGAAAACTCATTACAAATTATTTAAAGCGTTTAAAAAAATCTTCATTTTTGTTTTAGAAAAAAAAATTCTAGCATCAAAATTAAACAAGTTACGATCAAAATAAAGTTAGTCCCTTTTGGTTTTGGTAAAAAAATCGAGAAAATCACCCCCTAATTAGTATCTTAAATGAACTTAATCGTTACGACTTTACAAGTTTCTTGACTTGTGTATATATTGTTTATATGATCTGTAAGTTTCATCGGTTCAAAGTCCTTATTATTGAAAGGGCTGTAGTTAAAAGGGGTTGAACGAGTCACTGATCACGAATGTATGGAAATTTAGAAACACCAATCTTAATCAATTTTTGTCTAACAGAAAAACAAAAAAATACATGATATTCAGATAAGCAAATCTGACTTTTTTTGTTTTTCGAGATTTTTGGTATCTTTAACAATTTTTAAGTTATTTTGAAAAAAATCATATTTTTCAAAATTTAAATTTTTAAAAATTTTATTTTGAAACCAAATTTTTTCAAAAATAAGCACTTTGAATCGATGAAACTTACAGATCATATAAACACAACCTAAGTAAAATAATTTGTGGAGCGGTATCGATTAATTTCATTTAAGTTGCTAATTAGGGGGTGGTTTTCCCGATTTTTTTTGCAATAACAAAAGAGACCAACTTTATTTTGAGCGTAACTTGCTTAAATTTAATGCTAGAAACTTTTTGTAAAAACAAAAATAAAGCTTTTTTAAACACTTTAAAAAAGTTATAATACGTTTTCCCCAAAAATTGCTTAATTTTTTGGATATTTCACGTCGAAATATTCTATTTGAAATTTGGTGAATATGAATCTATTTTTCATTGGCTATAACTCTGGTTCTACCAGATCCAGAGACCTAACGCGTACACCATTTTTTTTACTTTTTTATAGGATATATTTTTGCTGAGAATGTTTTTTTCGACAAAATAATTACTTTTTGAGTTATTTGCGAAAAACCGTCTAAAAATGTGGTTATTTTGTTGAAAAATGAACATATTTACTCGCAAAAACTCGAAAAGTGTTGACTTGGCGAAAAAGCTCTATAGAACAAAAGTTACTTAAAATTAGTCAGTTTACCCATTCCCGGACTTATTTTGGACATATATTTTTTCACCCCCAACACGGGGTGAGAGTCACCCCCAGGGCAAAAGCACACATCGGCACAGTATCACTTTTTTTCTTTGACATGTAAGCTATACGTATGCCAAATTTCATATCAATCCAAGCGGTTCTTTAAAATTTAGAGCAAAAACCGTGAAAGAATGGACTAGTACGAGTTTATGTAGATGTAGAAACTACTAGAAGTTCGAATACTTTGTAAGGTTAAGATGTTTTATTTTTTTAATAAAAATTGCTCGTCGTATGAAAAAACAGAAAGATTGATGTTTTGTCACAAATTGAACGTGGAATTAAAAACGATTGTTAATTTGAAATATGTCAGTGGCGTACTATCTTTTTTCTATAAAAAGTTCAGACCATTACGCCTATGCGCCCCAATGATAAATATAAAATTCTTAATTGTATCTCAAAAAATGCACAACAACTACCTCTTAAAACAACTCGCCAAATTTTATTACAATCTTGCCAGTAGTTTCGGCAAACTCGTAAATAATGTGTAAAATTTGGTTTTCTTTAACGTCCTGTATCTTGAAAATGGATGGCATTAAAAAAATTTTTATTAAGCAAACCCCAATTATTTTCAGTTTTTTACCTATTCTAGTGACAGTGTTACCTTTTTTGGAAAATATGTATAAAATTGTATCAAAAAACGAAAAAAAAATCCGAAAAATGCGGTTGTTTATTTTTAAAGGTGCGTTTCACCAATTTTAAAAATTTGAAAAAATTCAGAGTGAAACATTATGCAAAAATACACGTTATATATTTTTTTTTTGTGAAAACGAATATATTAGTTTTTTTTATACTCATTTAAAATTTTAAAATCGTTCTAAAATTTAAATTTCCCGCCAAAAATTAAAAAACGTTTTTTTCGGACATAACTTTTTAAAGCTTACAACTTTTTTATTTAAAGTTTTTCGCTAGTTCTCGATGCGGCTGAGATAAAAAATAAAAACCTAAAAACCCTAATTAGGCTCTAGGTGGGTCACATGACCACCTAGGGGGCTAAAAATTTCAGAAAGTGAGTTTCACTATATATGCTAAATGGCGACCGATATGGAATTTGAATCGAGTTGGGGGCACTTTTCATCATCTTACCCGGCTAGGCCCTTTTGTCTTCTTAATGTTCATTGTTAGACCATATTCTTGGCTATATGTCGCTATTCTGTTAACCAGTCTCTGAAGATCTTCAATATTTTCGGCTAAGACGACAGTGTCATCCGCATATCTAATGTTGTTAATGGGAACTCCGTTCACCTTTATTCCAGCTCTTTCGCCCTCAGGAGCTTGTTTTAGGATCTCTTCCGAGTAGGCATTAAAGAGAACTGGCGACAATACGCATCCCATGGCAATACCACACAAGCTAACAAGACTCATTAAAGCCACAATGGACGAAATTCAGGCATGTGTACGAAAACAAAACCACCGGACAGAGTTTTTCAAAATTTCGCAGGGAAGTGGGCTGGCCCCAATATTGTTTAACCTGGCACTGGAGTATGCGGTTAGGAAAATGCAAACTGGACGAGGAAACCTACTGACCAACCGAACGGTTCAACTGGCCGCTTATGCCGATGATATTAATATTATGAGTAGAACATCAACAGGAGAACAGAAAACATTCGCAGAGCTAAAAACACAAACAAAAATGCTAAGTCTGCAAATTAACACAATAAAAACAAAAGTAATGACTCAGACGAGAAGAACTATAGTCCCACAAAACATTATACATGAAGGTGATATTGAAATGGTTGGAAAGTTTACATACCTGTGAGTAGAAATATATGCCGACGGATCAGAAGATGGAGAAATACGGAAGAGAATAACGCAGGCAAACAGAGCTTATTTTGTGCTCTCCCATATATTTCGGTCTAAAAGTGTCCACCGAAATACAAAGATGAGAATCTATAAAACTTTAATTCGACCAATAACATGCTATGGTAGTGAAGCCTGGGTCCTGAAAGAAACATCCAAAAACAAACTCGACACATTCGAAAGGAAAGTACTGAGGAGAATACTAGGACCTGTGAGGGAAAACGGAATCTTCAGAAGTCGATAGAAAAACGAAATTTATCAACTTTATAATGAAGCGCCCCTGTCAGACTGCTATATAATACAAAGATTGCAATGGGCCGGACATGTGATAAGAATGGGAGAGGATAGGCTACCAAAAAGAGCACTGAATGCTAGAATGCAGGGAAAGAGACCGGTTGGAAAGCCAAGATAGCGCTGGTAAGACACGGTAAATAGCGACGCACAAGCCCTTTTAGGAGTCCGTGTATGGTGAAGAGCAGCCACAGACAAGCAAGCGTGGAGGCAAAAAATAAAGAAGGCCAAAACTCAATTTGGGCTGTTGTGCCGTAGAGGAGGAAGAAGCAATGACAGACCTGAAAAAATCCAATCTGAGGCAAGCGATGCCGAAAAGGATCCCGAGTCGGGGAAGGATGACAGCTATGTGTTCTCTGAAAACCGTAAAATGGCTCCAGTACACGTTGGGCCAACTAGTTGGCCAATGAGTTGGGCCAATAAGTTGGGCCAAGTAAGAACAGTGAATACATGGTGATTACACGTTGGTGGAGTTATCAGTCTGCATTAACCTTTCTTAGTGGACAAACAAAAAACAAACTCTGATTATGGATATGGATGTGGAGACTGTAGCAGCTGCCGCAATTAATTTGTACAATTCGTTCAATGCTTATAGAAAAGTGTACCAAACAAGAGTGATTAAAAAACAATGGCGCAAACGACGGTGCTTTTACACCGAAAAAAGTATTCATATTAAAACACAACCTTAAAATTAATACTTATTAACAGTATCAGTATTGTGAGAAGAGAAAACAAATATTTTAAACTCAACGACAACAACGTGTTCAGTGTTCATAACCAAACAGCTGTTTGGCAGATCGCGCAAGTCCCAAAAATCCTTTGATTTGTGTATCAAATACCGACAAGATTCGGTTTGTAGACCAACGCTGACCGCCAATCGCAAACTCATGCCAAGTGGTCCTGTACACGTTGGCCCAACTCCTTGGCCCAACTGATTGGCCCAACGTGTACTAGCCCCATATAACAAAAAGAGAAAGGCAAATCAAGCTACCACTGCCACTGGCACTTATTTTGCCAATTCGACAGCTGAGTGACCGAGCTCACAACACGGTTATACGCGGAGGGGCACCAACCTAGTTTGGTGTCCCTCCGCGGGGAAACACACTCTTAGGGCTCCAGTCCAAAATCATGCCATACACAAAGTAAATCCAGTAATGTAAATAGGGAGAAAAGCTATAAAGCTACCCATAAAGTGAGGTTTAAACGGAGGGTGTTTTCTTTTCCCAAATACGCCCGACGTAAAGAACATAAGCCTCACCGCGTATGTCACACGTTGGGGAGGGGTGGACAAAAAGCCGGGGGGTCAGATAGGCACCGATCCAAAATGATTTGCTCTTTTGAAACGTGACTAGTTTGATCTTCGGACATGTGGATGACTAGCAGCGGTACACACATGTTCCTAGAGGTTGGGATGATCAGCGAGTGTGAGTGAGTGAACTTCGGATGCAAATCAGGCAAGACGTGCTTAACAATTTAGTGGAAAGTATGCCAATACGTTGCCAAGCAGTTATTGATGCTTGTGAAGGACATACCATATATTAAATAACTCTTTGTTAGATTTTGTAAGTAAATGATTCGGGTGTTACAAGAAATTTTTTCAATTTTAATTTTTTAATTTTTTTAGGAGTTAGTTGATTTTAGATATAAAAAGAGATGCAGTGACATTAATTTATTTTATAGTAAAAAATTTTTATCATTTATATTTGAATTGTTTTGTTTTTAAAGCATTTTCTGATAATATCCCCATATAACTTTTGACGAACAGTTTATATGTGGTAATATTACTACTTACACAATGTGTTACCAATTTTTATTCGGTAGAATAACTTTTGCGAAATATTTCTTTCCCTCGATTTATCGTTGTTACATTTACGATCAGCTGTCGCCTCTACGTGATAGGATTTATTTCTTCCTACGAACGATCTTCAAAGTGAATGATGGTTCACTTGTGTACTATTTCAAGATTATTGTGTTGTTATACTTTTACTTTATAATAAAGTACTCAAAAATACAAAGAATTTACTTTGAAATGAAGTGAGTGGCTCACAGCTAAATTATGCATATTATATTAACTTAATAAAATATAAAATATTAATATGCTAATTAAAGCAAACTAAAAAAATAGGGAACACCAAGGTTTAACCCGGGGACCTCTCGATCTGAGTCGAACGCTCTACCACTGAGCTATATCCGCTATTGACTAACGTACTTTACAACGGGATCTAAATTCATTGCATTATTTGCATTTAAAATGGCTTTAAATTTGAAATAAGGCTCAATGCATCCATGTAAAAGCTATCAAATATTGCATTGTCATGGAGTTCTGAGCTATTCTGAAAATTTCAGATGTCTAGCTAGTCGAAAAGTATGTTTAAAATCGATTAAAAGATTTTTCTGGACACAGTGACAAAGAGACAAAGAAGTGAAGTATATAAAAACGTTTTAATAACAGCAATATGAATTTAATGCAACGTCTACGTCGCAAATTTCAAGTTTATAAGTTGTGTAATGCTTAATCTTATTTGCATAATTTTAGCTGTGACATCACAATCATAATTATAATATTTATTTTCCTAACAAGTGCAGAAAGTCATACTTTTCCGCACGCGACTGCAGTTTGCCGAACTCCCGCTTCGCGTCGAGTGCGGAAAAGAGACTTTCTGTAAGCGTTAGGAACAATATTTTTTCTGCGAGTCTTTAAAAAATGACCAAATCTTAATAAATTAATTTAATTAATATGAAAATACATACACAAATTAATTATTTGACAAGGTTGTCAAAACCAAAACTTTCATCATAATTGGTTAGCATGACGACGATCTTGGTTTCCATGACGACGATTCAAAACCACTGTTATTGTCTACTGATTTGACTTTCGAATATTATGTCAAAATAATTTTATTTCATCGAATTCTCGAGTTAATTTCATTAAAACGTGAACACAATAAGATATATTTGAAATAAATTAGAAAATAATATCTAAATATTAGTTTATTGCATGTATTAAAATTACTTTAAGGCCATATTAACATATCTAAATTAACACGCGTGAGGAAAAGTAAAACTTTCTAAACCAAAACGCGTGCGCGAAAGTAGACATTTTTGCACGCTCGTAGAAAAAATAATTAATTATTATTTTATCTACTGCATATATACAAAAAATAGCCTATGCTATTGTAGAAGATTTATAGTAATTTAACTTCAGAATGTAATGATTTTCTAATAAATATTGAGCCACAAGCTAATTTTATGGAGTACCGAGTACATCATTTAAGTTGTGAGCCACTGTAGTTTATGGATATAGGAACTTATCGATCATTATCTCATATTCATTTGTGTACGAACCGCTTAAATTGTCCTCAAACTCAAAGTCCTTGTGAAATTGTTGTGCGGCAAAATCAACAGTACTGAAATGAATATTGAAATATTTATGATATATCTAGTGTACGTGACATAGTAATATAGCCTTGCAAACATTATTCACGACGACGGACGTTCCCGATAAAACAGATGTTAAAGATGTCCTCTGGCCAGTGGCACATCTACTGGGTGGAAAAATGAGGAAATTCCCCCTCCCTTAATAAACTCCAAAATTAAAGAAAAAAAATTGTTCAAACATAAAAATGTATTAGCTGACATGAAACCGAAATCACAGAAAGACAAATTCAACCCAATAAACACGCTAGTTAGGAAAATTAAGGGAACTTAATGCCTGTAAGTTATTATTTATGTCTTTTGTGTAATCTGAGTTTATTGTTTTTACGTCGTTTGGTTTCGTTTTCATTGGAAGTTCCCCCCTAAGCCAAATTTCCCCTCCCAAGGCAAATTTTTAGATCCGCCACTGCCTCTGGCACAAAAAACTCTTTAATTCTAGTCCGAAATTCCGAAATGGCAGACGGTGGATCTGTCTTTGGTTGGATCTGTTTTTTCAGCATTCCCCATATGTATGCATCTGGTGACTTTAGTTCTGGTAAGTGGTAATTCACAAAATGATCGCGAAGTATTCGAAGAGACTCCCTGACAGTGTGGCAGGTTGTCCCGTCCTACTGAAACCATTGTTGATTTTAAGCTTGGACCGTTTTCGTGACCTTTTCCGTATGACCGAGAATAGTACTCCACCATACAAATTGTTTCTGCAAAACTGAAAACCATTCTACAGCACCGAATATTATCACGACATTCACATACGTTATGTTATAACGACGTTTGCAAACCACTCGGTACATTTCAGCGCTTGACACATATAAAATACGAATTTCAGTACTGTTTATTTTGCTGCATACCGGATTGTATAACCGTTCATTGAAATATAAATATTAATATGCCCCCAATATATCAATCAACGGTATAACTCAACAGATCTATTTTAATTTTGGTTACGATTTCGATTATAATCCTCAGGAAAATGACACTTAGTCCAGAAAAATTATTTCCAAAGGAAGAAAATAACTATCTCTTTCTAAGTGCTATTTATTTATTAAAATATTTAAATAAAATAATAATATTAAATTGACAATTTTGGTGAAATTATTACATTCTTGGTTACCTTATTAGTTTACAGAATTGATATGTTTTAAAAAAGAAATATTTCACAATTTTTATCAAATCCAATATATTTCGTTAAGAGCGTAGGGGCCAAATTTTGGGCCAATGCTTTTTAAATGCATTCACTTTTTTCGAATCCTAAGTAAACCAATTAGTATTTTAGAATAATTTAAATGCATAATGAAAGACTACATTATTACGGAGGGCCGAAAGTCCCTTAGAAGAAACAAAAAGTTTATTTGGAATGAGATATTTGAAATTAAAAATCAGACTCAATTTTTACTTTTTGTTTTCACCCCTATAACTTATTAAAATAAAAAATATAGTGGTTTTCGGGGACTTTCGGCCCTCAATAATAATGTAATCTTTCATTCTTCTTTTGAATTTTTCGAAAATACTAATTGGTTTAACCAGAATTCGAAAGAAAAATGAATACATTTAAAAAGCGTTGTCCTGAAATTTTGCGCCTACGCTCTTAAATAAATCGTTTAGTTATTCATATAAAGTGATTTAAATATAAGTTAATTAATTCGTTCAGTAACTTTATTTAAAAGTTCCACATGTTAACGAATTTGGTTGCGTAATAAATAATTAATTATTTAATTCAAATGCGTTGTATAGTCGCGGTTAAATCCATTACATAACTACACATTATCGATCATATTCCATCAAATCAAGCAATTAAGTACTTTTGTTTTATATCAAAACCATAAAACTTACATTCTATATTAACTTTTGTCTAACCAGAATTTGTGAAATTACTTTTCTACAAAAGCAATTACTCAATTAATTCTATAAACAAATTATGTATATATATATACAGGGTGATTCATTAAGAATGCCAAATCTCTGAGTTGTAGATTCTAGACCTCAAAATATTATTTAACCTAAATCACTTAAATAAAATCTGATTCTTTACTGAGTTACAGGGTGTTTTATTTAAAAATTTAAAATTATCTATTTGTACCCCGTATTTTAAAACTATTTGACATATCTTTGCTATTCGCAAAATTAAATTCCGACAGAATGCTCTCAAAATTTCAAAGATGGGCGATAACTCTAGGAAATCAATTCATTTTGTCATTTGACCTCACAGTTCTAAAACGTTAAATTAAAATCATTTACACGAGTATTTTGCCAAAGTAACCACTAAGTTATGCCACTAAGACATCTTATAGGTTAAATATGACTCAAAATTATGTTTCATCTGTATGCATCCATTAAAATTTGGGGTGAAGTCGAGTTCGCTCCGCTTCGTTCAGGTATATTTTAGAAGGGTACGAATTGGCTCCCGCATGAATGCGGGTAGGCTCTCATATAATCGCGGAAACATTAGACATTGCTGCCAAATCGTGTAATATTTATACTGCTTAGGAAATTTACATAGTGATATAGACTTTTTATAGGAAAATTATACTTTTAGACAAATACTTTTAGAGTTTGTTTTAGTTCAACATTGGCATATGTGGCAATTTTAACACAAATTATCGGTGTCGGACGGTATGCGCTCGACCGTTTTGCGCTCTTACCTAAAATCGGCCGGTTTGCGCTCTACACTCTAATACCCGAAAGTTAAGTTAGGACCGAAGGGTTAGGTCTTCCTCCTTTCCCATAGATATTTCTAGGAAGGAACCTGTTTCTAACAAAAAGAGAAAATTTGAAAGAAGTGACAACGCTGGGTGATATTTTCGACATGTTTAGGTAAAATAAATTTTGCCTATGGGAGCCAATTCGGACTCTACCTTTTTTAGTTCAGGTAAAATTCTTACCATTGGGAGCGAACTCGACCCCGTCCAAAATTTGATGCTAACTACTGATTTGTTTATCTTTTTTTTCATACAAAAATCTGGCCCCTTGATAATCACACAGCGTTTTAAAAATTATTAATCTATCTTAAAATTTCAAATTTTTTTTTAATTTAGTTAATAGGTACACTACAATTTATTTTACACCAACAAATAACAATTTTTGATTAAATAAAAACTGGAAACTAAGTAGGTGAATTTATTTTATAATAATTGTGTTCTGGAAATTATGGAGTGGTTGAAATATTTTGCATAACAATGTACATTCTATGTACAGAATATATACTACATTTTATTTATTTATTTATTTAACTTTGCAGTCGCTTAAACATTAAAAAATACTATATTTAATACAAACTTTAAATTAACAAAATGTGTAATTTGGCATTGGTTAGTTTACATAATTACGTAGAGTATAATAGGAATGAATACTGAGGAACACTGAAATAGTTTTTTTAAATCGAAATCATTGTTAATTAAAACATAAACTGACCGCAAATATGTACACAAATTAATGACAAAGTGAATGTTTTTCTAGAGTTGATGCTTTTCAAATTCTCCACCAGCCGTCGCCCACTTTGCGGTTCCTCGCCAATACTTGGCAGAAAGTGTAGGTACTATCCAGGGGTGGCCAAACTGCGGCTCGCGAGCCACATGCGGCTCTTTGAAGGATTACTTGTGGCTCTCGATTTTACCCGAGTTATTTTTCAATTTTGTATTAGATATGATTTAAAAAAATTATTATCGTTCCATAATACCTATGTGTTTCAAAATGTCTTTTAATTTACTGACAACAAACATGAAAGACTTTGTAACAAATTCCGTTTCCATCCAAGATAAGAATGATATGACACTTCGACTGCGCTAACGAACATTACATAAGAGTGGCGCAATGTAAAAGTCAGTAATCAACCGAATCCAGACCGATTTTTGTATAACTCTTGCTACAGATGTAATTTGTAATTTGTATTAGGTACACATTTTGCATTTAAGTCATTTTACTCGACTTAGAAAAAAATTCTTACCATATTATACTAGAAAAACTTAACGAGTAGGTATACAGTGAGCACGTAAATGTTGGAATAAATTCATTTTCTCGAGAATGGATGACTTTGGAAAAAAATCCCGAAATAGGTCAATTTTTATTTTCAAATTGTGACTTTTTGGCATATGTATCATACTAGTGACATCACCCATCTGGACGTGATGACGTCATCTATAATTTTTTTAAATGGGAATAGGGGTCCTGTGATAGCTCAATTGAAAGGTAATTCAATTCTCTATTCAGTAATATAAACATTAACATAATTAAAAATGAAAAATGAATAACCATTTTCAATTGCGTTGCATGACGAAAATACAGCCGAACCATATTCCAGTCCAATCAGAGAGTGCTGCAAGCACCTCTACCGGTTTCGAAACTTATTAGTCTCTCATCAGGAGGCACATATGCTGCTCTCCCTGATCCAACCAAAACAAACCCCAGCGTGCAGTCCCGAATTGCAACGAACGAAATGGCATAGATGCCCTAGCGGCAACTGCTAGCAAAAGACTAAGTTTTCACTCTAATGGCATATAACATATCCCACCAGAATGAAAACAATGGGAACCTTCTCTGGTTACACCTCCGAGGCTTCTACAATTTGCAAGCCATACGGATGCTGAGACTAAGGAAGATGAGGGAATTCTACAATTTACAATTCACGTCACATCTGCTCAGTGCGGTAAAGTTCCAACGAGACTGGTTCCCTTCATACTCCACACAGAGTAAATGTAAATGAAAAATGAATAACCATTTTCAATTTCGTTGCAAAACGAAAATACAGCCGAACCATATTCCAGTCCAATCAGAGAGTGCTGCAAGCACCTCTACCGGTTTCGAAACTTATTAGTCTCTCATCAGGAGGCACATATGCTGCTCTCCCTGATCCAACCAAAACAAACCCCAGCGTGCAGTCCCGAATTGCAACGAACGAAATGGCATAGATGCCCTAGCGGCAACTGCTAGCAAAAGACTAAGTTTTCACTCTAATGGCATATAACATATCCCACCAGAATGAAAACAATGGGAACCTTCTCTGGTTACACCTCCGAGGCTTCTACAATTTGCAAGCCATACGGATGCTGAGACTAAGGAAGATGAGGGAATTCTACAATTTACAATTCACGTCACATCTGCTCAGCGCGGTAAAGTTCCAACGAGACTGGTTCCCTTCATACTCCACACAGAGTAAATGTAAATGAAAAATGAATAACCATTTTCAATTTCGTTGCAAAACGAAAATACAGCCGAACCATATTCCAGTCCAATCAGAGAGTGCTGCAAGCACCTCTACCGGTTTCGAAACTTATTAGTCTCTCATCAGGAGGCACATATGCTGCTCTCCCTGATCCAACCAAAACAAACCCCAGCGTGCAGTCCCGAATTGCAACGAACGAAATGGCATAGATGCCCTAGCGGCAACTGCTAGCAAAAGACTAAGTTTTCACTCTAATGGAATATAACATATCCCACCAGAATGAAAACAATGGGAACCTTCTCTGGTTACACCTCCGAGGCTTCTACAATTTGCAAGCCATACGGATGCTGAGACTAAGGAAGATGAGGGAATTCTACAATTTACAATTCACGTCACATCTGCTCAGCGCGGTAAAGTTCCAACGAGACTGGTTCCCTTCATACTCCACACAGAGTAAATGTAAATGAAAAATTAATAACCATTTTCAATTTCGTTGCAAAACGAAAATACAGCCGAACCATATTCCAGTACATTAACATAATTATTTATACAGGGTGTCCAAAAAAAAATTTTTTTAATTAAATTTATTGACATAAAAAGAAGAATGTGTGTAATTTATTTAACTCAAAATACATTTTACGGCTATCCGAAAACAGGAAATAATGTTTATTTGACAAAAAATATTGCTTTTTGCATAAATTCAATATTAAACCGCCACCAACCTTCCTCTTGATAGTTTGAACATTTAATTTAAGCGAAAAGCAATGATTATTTTTCAAATAAATATTTGTTTCTGTTTTCTAAGAGCAGTAAAATATATTTTGAACTAAATAAATTACATTCATTCTTCTTTTTATGTCAATAAATTTAATTTTAAATAATTTTTTTGGGCACCCTGTATAAATAATTATGTAAATGTTTATACTACTGAATAAAGAAATAAATTGACTTTTAAATGAGCTATCACACGACCCCTATTCCTATTTAAAAAAATCATCGATGCCGTCATCACGCTTAGATGGGTGACGTCACTAGTATGATATATATACCAAAAAGTCGTAATTTAAAAATAAAAATTGACCTGTTTCGGGATTTTTTCCAAAATCGTCCATTCTCGCGAAAATGAATTTATTCCAACCTTTACGTGCTCACTGTATAAAAAAGCCGGAAGGAATATTGACCGAACTCCAAAATAGATTAGAAGACTTAAAATATGTTAAATCGTCTCTTCATTTTTTTCCGAATTCATTTTAAATGAACATAGTTCATAAGGTGAATTTTTTATTATTACCAATATAAGACCCAAACAACATCTGAAGAATTAAAATTAATAGAGACGCAAGAAGATCAAGCTCGAAAATAAAACTATAAGTCGACGCCGAATACCGAATTTTGGAAATTTGTGCCAGAATCCAAGAAGGTACCCTAAAAAAGAATGCTTGTCGAATTATTTCCATATTAGGAACAACGTACTTGTGTGGACCATTTTATTCCCTTTTATAATTCGGGAAATCCTAACACCGATCAATATTACCTAACCAGCATCTAAAAGAATTACTGAGAAGTCACATATTAATCACCAAATTCTCAAGAATTATCAAAAGAAGGAAAACAAAAATGTAATTAAGTTTAAATATTTCGTAATTGTATTTCGGTTTTTAGTAAGTAAAAGTTATGTTAAAAAAATTGTGAATACCTTCTTTACATAAGTACTTTTGAATAAGTATTTTATTGCGGCTCGCGAAAAACTTCAATTTGTGAAAAGTGGCTCGGACTATTAAGAAGCTTGGCCACCCCTATACATTATACTAACAGCCTCCCGGAGGCTGTTTAAACATTTAATTCACGCAAAGCAATGTTTATTTGCCAAATAAACATTTTTTTTCTATTTTCTGATAGCAGTTAAAAGTAAAACATCTTATTTCGGATACGTATTTAGAAACGACAGGTATAACTTCCTTCAACTTATTTTAGAAGGAAAAATAGAAGGAAGACGCGGTCCGGGTAGACGACACCTGGCTGCTTAACATCAAATAATAGGCAGGATTAGACTTTCAAAGTCTAATAAGAAAAGCCCAAAATAGAGAAGCCTTTGCAGAAGTCATCGCCAACCTTCGCTAAGAAGACGGCACCCAAAGAAGAAGTTAAATGTATTTTGAGTTAAATAAATTACATACGTTCTTATTTTTGCCTCAATTAATTTAATTCAAATTTTTTTTGCCACCCTGTATAAATAATGATTTTAATGTTGATATTACTGAATAGAGAATTGAACAACCTTTCAAATGAGTACAACACGACCCCTATTCCTATTTAAAAAAAAATCATCGATTACATCTTCACGCCCAGATGGATGACGTCACTGGTATGGTATATATGCCAAAAAATAATTACAATAAAATTATAATTTAAAAATAAAATTTTACCTCTTTCGCGATTTATCTCCAAAATGGTCCATTTTAGAGAAAATGAACTTTATAAAGCTCTGAAGAGATTAGGAAATGCGAAAAGGTCTTAATTCCGATGAAAGAAAAATCCGAATCTGCACCTCCAAATGGTAGAAGGTCAAGAACTTCAATGTTGATGGCTAACGCAGATAGGGATCGAGTGATTGCCGGTATAAGCAATCTCCTGCTTACCTACCAACGGCTTCGGGCGGATGAGTCGGTAGGTAGTAGGACAGTCTTTTATCCTGGAGCTGAGAAATCGACTCCAAAAGCGGAACAACCAATAAATTGGTCAACAGCAGAAGACTGCAGAAGGGAATGGGAAACCACTGCATTAAAGTTTCAACAGAACATCCCTAGTCATTCATCATGGCAAATGCGCAAAAAAGACAAGCCGTTACTGATCATGGAATTCGGAAACCAAGATCCCGCATGGAAGGAAAAGATCATGTAAATGACGAGGCCTTCTAGGTCGAAAGCAAGCAAAATCCTCGTTTATATAATAAAATTTATTGTCTAAGAACACACAAAAGTAGACCAATAAGACTTACAACATGGAATGTAAGAAGTTTGTACCAGCCAGGAAAGTTAGATAATTTAATACAAGAAGTGACCAGAATTGAAATAAATATACTGGGCGTAAGTGACGTACAATGGCCAGATACCGGCAAACTTATAACCAAAAATGGCATGATGTATTATGATGGGAACAACCATCCGGCCCATCGCTATGGAGTCGCAATCTTGTTAGACAAAGAAACTAATAAATCAGTGATAAGCTTCACTCCTTACTCAGAGAGAATGATAATGGTTCAGTTGAAGACGAGCATACAACAAATTAACTTAATTCAAGTATACGCACCAACAGCGGATAAAGATGATGAGGAGATAGAATACTTTTACATGGAGTTAGGCACAATTTTAAGATCTATTAAAAAAGAGGACATTACGATAGTAACAGGCCCGGACTGGCCCGCCGGCCCACCGGCCATCGGGCCGGTGCGCCTTTTGCCTTGGTTACTATCTATCCATTAAAAAAATTAAACGCTGAAAAAAAATTTTTTTTGAACTGTTACACAAATATGATGCAGCTACCATTCCCCTAAAAAATGTTTCTACTTGCTTGTGATTTCGCCGTTTGGCACCAGAAACCTACATAATGAAGCCAGTGGGTAAAAACAAATACCAGATATCAGATAATCAAATAACGTAGGCTATTCGGGCGCCTTTCGTGGATATCAATAACCGCTCCGAGAACGCGCAGCGCCCTCGAAGACCATTTTTACGATTCGGGCGCCTTTTGTAGGTATTAATGTCCGCTGTTTCTGTTATAATAAATTGCTTAGATGCGACGAACGGCGCCCTCGAAGACCATTTTTACGATTCGAACGCCTTTGTGTGTCAATATCTGCTCCGAGGACGCGCGCGCCCTCGAAGACAATTTTTACGATTTGGGCGCCTTTCGTAGGTATCAACATCCACTGTTTCTATTATAATAAATTGCTTGTATGCAACGCACGGCGCCCTCGAAGACTATTTCTAAGATTTGAGCGCCTTTCGTGGGTATCAATTTCCGCTGTTTCTATTATAATAAAAAGCCTAGATGCAACGCGCGGCGCCCTCGAAGACCTTTTGTTGGTATCAATATCTGCTCCGTGGACGCGCGGCGCCCTCGAATACCATTTTTAAGATTCGGGCGACTTTCCTATCCACGGTTTTTGTTATAATAAATAGCTTAGATGAGTAGCGCGGCTATTTTACGATTCAGGAGCCTTTCGTAGGTATCAATGTCATCTGTTTATATTATATTACAATAGTGTTACATCCCACAATTGGCCTAATAAGTGCAGTTTTCTGCGCGCCATAACTAAATCATACATACAGGATTTTTGCACCCTAGAATCCTACATCATAATGAAGCCAGTGGGTACAACAAAATTCAACTCGTATCAGGTAATCAAAGGCTAAAACGCATAGTTCGAAAATGGCACCCAGGATTTCTGACCTCTTTTGGTTCAGTTGTGCGGCGAGCCTTAGCTTCTACGGTATGACTCCGTCTATGCCAGGTACCTTTCGGATCTTTATCCATCCAACGGCCTCGCCGAGTTCCAACTCAATAAAGGGTACCGCCTCTATGAAACAAGTAACACTTAAACGTCTGTTCTCCACTTGAGGAAAGCGCTCCCGTATTAAACAGTCTCTTCTCCTCGGGCAGGGGATAGTGTGTCTTTTCCCCTTCTTTTAGATACACACCATCTTGAAACACTGTCCCCAGATATCTCTTTTGAGATCCTGAAGCAGGTTACTTCACTTTTCTCTCTTCAATCATATAATCTCATTTCTGTACTGGTTCTGCATTCGCTTTAATTCATTGATTCTCTTTTTCCTGCTTGAACTTTTAATAACCTCTTCCACTCTATTCTTACTCTCATACAATTCGTTCTCTGATATTCAAGCCCCTCATTCTACCAGTATGGTTATTTTCTTTCATACCACCCATTTGACCTAACACAAGCCAACTCCGGTGCCCCACTCAGATCCTCGATCAACTCACTCACATCCTCGCATCTCAGACCAATCAAGCTAAAAGCACCCACAAAGACTTACTCATTTAAAAATTTCTTTAGATCGATATCTTTATCTTTCCGTTTCTTCCTTTTGCTCGCTAGTTCAAAACTCACATATTTATGTAAGCTGAGTGATTCTTCTTTTAAAACAGTCCAGCTTACGACCCTGTTTAGAAATAACGTTGAAAACAGCGAGATGTCCGGAAAGTATTTACTATTACCTACGAACGTAGGTGCATGGATCCATTATCATAGGTATTTCCCTCTCCCATCTTGAACTCTTTGGTTCCATGGACCATCGTTCACATTCAGGTTACCGGCGCATCCCCTTGTCCATCCTTTATTTCAAAAGTTCTAGAATTATATTTCTCTATACTTAAGCACTCTTGTGACAGACATTGTCATTCTAGTTGGTCGGAGTTGGTCATTCTAGTTATTCTGGTATAACAAACTCATGTATTGATTGGTAGAGTACTGTTCTCTTAGCATTGTCGTACGCGGCTTTGAAGTCAACAAATAGACTATGGGTTTTGCCATCGGTAACCGGAGACCGGTACACTCTCCGTCCCAGCCTCTTGGATAATCGAGCCAATATACTCTTCATATACTCAAAGCGGGACATTTGGTGAAACATAGCAACTGTACACCATCAGGTATCAAACTTGTACTTCAACATACCGATTCTTAACAGAGTGTCTGGTGATGCCAACTCCTCGGTTCATCACGTATATGGTCACGTTAGATCTCTTATCTTTAATGATTCATTGTCGAGAGACTTAATGTGATAACATTCCCTTCGTGTGAGTACCTCTGCAACGTCGTGAGCGGCCCTCGCCCTTCCCATATTTATTTAAAGGAACTTCGAATTACATGGTTCTTATCTCTCTAACATACCTGAGTCTGAGTTCTGGTCCTAGGTGCTTTCATTCACCCTTTCCTCATCCCTTGTGGCCAGGTGTCTCTTAAGGCCCCGATTTTCGAGGATGAGTTTTTTATACTGCGGGCACTGTAAGCTGTCGGCTCTGTGACCGGATTCTTTACAAGTGGGGCAAAAAGTCGCCTTACTACTGCACTATCGTGCCTGGTGCCCCCTTTGCCACATCTGTAGTAGGAGTCCGTCATGTTTTCTCCCTTTCAGTCGGTTTTACTATGCCCGAACTGCAGGCATCTAAAGCGGCGCTGGGCATGCAGTCTCTCTCGAATCTTGAACGAGTTCCAGTCAATTGGTATATGTTTTCTTTCCAGGGGCTTCTTGGCTGTGATGCGTGTCAGTCCGACCATGACGTTTGTGTTCCCTATTTTCCCTTCCTCCGTGCGGGCCACGATATTCTTCTTCAGGCGCTTGGCCTGTTCTTTCCCTGCCACTTTGAGGGTGAAGTCCTCGTCTGCAGTATTCTTAGCGCTTGTGATGCTAATCGCCTCCTTCTTTGTGTCTAGGCTACCCTTGATTTGCTTGAGCAATTCGGCATGGGATTTTCTGCCTTCCTTCATGATCACCTTCTGCGTCTACATCCTACTTTCCCCGCATTCATACTCCACCTGTGCGAGGAGAAAGTCCATACCCATAAATGTAACTTCCAGGAGCTTCCTGAAGTTCCTACCTTTGTAGCCCCCACTACTCTTAGGGACGCCTCTCTGGTCCCCAGTATCTCCATATCTTTCCTCATTTTAGAAATAATTGCCAGCAGTCTCTTGTCCCCGTCGATTTCCGTCACCCCTTTCTCTACAGGGACCATGAAAATATTCTGACGGTTTTCCCGGTAATCTTCCTTCTGACCCGTCCTTGTCATCGTGCTCATAGTACTAAGTTGGAAGTACTCCACTTTTCCTGGTCTGTATGTACATCCTGCACATACTCCCAGTTCCTGTTTTTCCTTGTCAGGTCGCGGAACCTTTCCCCTTCACTGAATCCATGACCACTACTAAGTCGCATGTAGGTTTATTCTATCTTCCCGGTTTGGCTACCCTATAGTGAGCTTCTTCCCATTCGACTTTATGATGTCCTTTATTTTTTAAAGCCTCTTTCTCCTGAGTTCAGAACCGTTGCGATCATTTCTATCTCTTCTTCACTAAGTTTTTCGGGAAAGAACTCTTCGAAGCCGACCTGTGTGGACACTCCTGCCGTTTCCTTAGTCGTTCCTTCCTCACCGGTTTGCTCTACTATTCTATTTCGTTTCTCAATGCTGCCGAGGGCGACTTGTCTGAGATTGCTCTCCATGTCTTTGGTGACTATCTTTAAGTTTTTTACCTCATTCTTGATCTCGACCTTCGTGTTTGTATGTTCGGACATTAGTTTCACTAAATTATGTGTAACTCTGGTAAGTTTATCCATTGTTCTTACCATGACTGTTATGTCGGAGCTCTCCTCCTTCTCTCTAGGTCTTTTCTCCCCAAGTGAGGAGCTCCTTTGCAAGGTTGTCTCCCCTGGGAGATCCGTCTTGGTCAGGTCCCTACCACTGACCGGAGATCTTCGAACAGATCCCATTCTTCCGAAGATCATAGTCTCTTTCTTCCTCTTTCCCTCTTCGCTTAAAATTTTTCCTTTGTTCCCTTTACTAGAATGAACACCTTATCATCTCATTCATACCTTGTTAAAGCTGCTGAAACCTCTTTACTCTGGGTATAGAGATTTTTGAAGAGAAGAACTGAATAAAGATGGGTAAAATAAATGATAAGAGATTTAAGACGACAAGAAGAGGGGCTTAGCTCAGGAAAAAAAAATTAAAAGGGCAGAGAGACACTAAATCTCAAGTGAGTATTCGGGCTAGCTTCAATATACCGAATATTGGCTTTGGAGATATGAGAAGAAAATTTGGTAATGAAATGATAGTAACTAGGAAGAAAATGAGACTGTTAATACAAAAATGGAAGGAAAATAGATCAGAATGCTAGAGATAAAATAATATCGAGTTACAACAAAGAAAGAAGAAGAAAAAAGGGCGCCAACTCGAACGAACAACTCGGCTCTCAGAACCAAGAAGTTGGCCAGGTTCGAGATTTTGAAGTAACAAACAACGGGAACTCTATGACACTGGTTACAACCACCTGAAATACAAAATACTAAATACTGATCTTGTCTTGCTATGTTATATACTGGTAATACAGACTGAAATAAAACACCAACCTTAATACATACAAATATATTAATGATAAATGTTAAATACTAACAATTTACATATAACGCAACGTGATAACAGTGATAGTGGATGGGGAAAAGATCAAATAGGACCGCAAAGGCCACTTAACAAGCAATTATCCACTATCACTGGCCAAGCAAAGGTATTAAAATCAAAATCCAAAGCAAAAGTCCGTCAGAATAGCACTAAGTCCTTACAACTAAAAAGTTAGTAATTATTTCCTAAATTGAACTACGCTAGAGTGAGATCCACAACAAGAACGCTACGGTTACCAAAAATAATAAAGATCTCACCTAGCAAAAACACTAATAAGTAAATATCTAATGAGTTATATAAATGAGTTATATAAACGAGTGATATAAATGAGTTGTATAAATGAGTTGGTCAGTTACTCTTTATATACAATGTAAAAACCTACAAGACATATTCCCTATTTGAAATCCGCGACAAACCTTTAACGACCCCTTCCCTATCAAATTTTTAAGCTACAATTATTATTTATAATGATTATTGAACAAGACCTAATTTTATTTATTGGAAACTACTACTTATATTAAATCAAAAAAACCAACGACCTAAAACCCTATCTATCAAGAAATATGTACCTAGTTTACCTCAATTGTATGCATACAAGAAGTTTACAGTGCAAGCAACTATAGAGTACCCAAAATATGTAAATAATAAGATTAAACAACTTATCTTAACCACAAGTCCTATTTAAAAAGGTCCAGATAGGAATGAATTTCCTCTTGGCACGGCAAAAACTAGTGGGCTGCTGTGGTGATAAATCCAATCCAAAGTAACTCTAGGGGTAACCCATACCCTAGCTGCTTACAGTAACTGGCACATATTTATATGATGGCACATTAAATGATGATACAATCTATATAAATTGACTAGGCTAAGTGTCTATGTGACAAGTAGCTACGGGACGGAATCTAAAATAAATTTTATCAATTTAATTACATTATTTATAACACTATGTGTAGACAGCACAGAGTCACTGCACTGGAAACCAAAACAAAAAACTCAGGTTAGGTATACATATGTCATGTCAAACTGAAACTAACTCAAATCATCAAATCAGACATGGCAGGGACATGCGCATGACATGTCTGATATTCGTTAAAACTTTTTTATATTATTACCTCAAAAAAACCTAGAGCAAAAAGTCTAATGAGAAATTGGAATTTAACTTTAGCACTAAAACATATGGCCTTGACTGTTCCTTTGCAAATGGAAACGAATATCCTTACCGTAATATAACTTATAATGTGACATTTAAATTATTTCTTAACTGAAATTAATATCTACAGATAACGAACGAGATATCTAGGATGGTGAATTTGATTTTATAATGAAGAAATAAAGAGAACTATATCAATATACTCACTTGAGCAAAGCAACACATCGGCGGTATTATAACCTTTTTCCTTTCTTGTAAATAAGTCTCCAGATATAACTACTGCTTGATTATTATTAGTATGGGTTATTGGCTGATGTTCGAGGTCTTTAGTTATATATTTTCCCAATTTTGCCCAAACTCCGTCACCTAAGTAATGACGATGTGTTGCCTCTTTGTGAGTTCGTGACCAACTAAACTAGAAATCGACAATCATCGATTTTCTTTCTATTGGCGCGCCTGTGCACCGAAAAATCGTAGTTGGATCTTCGCGGGCGTCACCCAAGGATTTTGTAGAGGGGTATATTTTAATCCAATTTTAATTAAAGTAATTTAATTAGTAGCGTGATCGCTACATTCTCCCTCTTCTCCAGCAAAAAAAGGAAAACTCTACAAGTTTCCTTTTTTTTTTATTTTCCAGAACTAACTGACGCTAGGCGAACCTGAGGATGGACACGGTAAAGGAGAAACGTTGTGGTATAAAACCATAATTTTGGTAGGCTCAACAGCCATACTATTTGCTGAGGAGACAGAACAAAAATCAGGACGAAGTCATACAGACAGTATAGAGGCCACACGAGATATCTTTAATGGTACTTGCAGAAAGTATAGAACATAGAAGGGATGTGTAACTAACCGACATACGTAACTGACTGACATAAGTTATTCAACAAGATAATTTACTTTAATTTAGTAAAACCAAAGATAGAGAAAAACAAATAATTACGCGTTAATCACTAACATTCTAAATATAATTATACAACCTTATAGAGTAAGTCAACTCTTAACACTACTTACTATCTACATTCTCAAGTGTTAGTAAACCCATGATTAAAACTAAATTACAGGTGTGTATTAACAACCCTTAACACAATATAACTAAGAACCATAAACAACAATTAACCTAAACGCATCCTATTAACTTTACCCAACATTGACACTAGAGCGAACAAATTCTATTAATCACCCCAGAATTCAATGAGGGACTAATTCATTAGGACCAGTTAAAACTACATTACTACAAACCTAAACATATATGATATGGTTCCGGATATCAACAACATCTAAAACTCAAGGTAAAAGATAATCCATAACGTCTACTTGCTTTCGTAGCGATAGGAAGACACAATCTAGGTAAAGATACTAGCAAGCGCACTATACGCATAGTATAGGGTATGCTAAAAGGTAAAGATACTGGCAAGCCCGCATCTACTCGTGGTAGAGGGTATGCACAAAAGGTAAAAGGTAATAAAAATCCTAAGTGTAATACCTAAACTGTACTATTGACGTGGTCCAATTCTTTACTCACGACAAGCACAGAGAAGGACAGATTCTTAGGACTTTATAATAATCAAGATAAAGATAAGATATACATTCAATCAAGATATAGATAAGAGATAAACTCATCAAGGTAAAGGTACGAGATAAACTCAAACTAAAGGTAAAGATAAACTCACTTCAGGTAAAGGTAAAGATAAACTCACATCTACCTTTTCATATTTAAGGCAGAAGAACATCTACTAACATAATGCTCAGTAGGGAGACAAATAAGGTAACTCACATACTCACATTCACTAATCCAAGCAAGTGGTAGAGACAGGTAACCAAACTTACGGTAATAAGATATGTTAAAACTCAAATCATTTAAAAGATAACAGCATAGGAGATGACAACCAAGTTAAACAGACTGACTTACTGCTGAATATCAGAACGATCCAATTCTACATGACACATTCTAATTTCAACCTAAGAGATACTCTAGGAACAACTTATAGATATTAATATATTTTTGAGCCAAGTGAAGTGCCCAAGTCCAGGGTGATCAGTCCTGAACCCACGCTAAACCCTGACACAGTAAGTAAGTGAATGCATAAGCTTTATGGCCATGGTCCACGAGCTCATGCAACCGTCAATCAAAGAAAATATTATAGAAACGGTTTCCTAACTATCCCCATAAATATCTATTTAACCCAGAATTCAAGATGGGGAAAATTCCCATTATCCATCCTGCACTCCTATGATATATAGTTTGGACTTTCAAGAGACAACCAACAGCAAAATGAACAAGTCCATAAACTAAGATATTAACCAACATTAAGATAAGATAATATAAGATAAAATAAGATAAAAGGCATAACAACAGATGTTAACCAGGTAAACAGAATAGATAAATAGATCATAAATAACAAACTGGCCCTCACAATTTAATCTTCATCTGAAGATGAACCATCTGAATTGTCAGACAAGTTATGTGGACCTACAGTCTTATCCTCAAGTAAATCTTTGACATGAAACCTTCCTAGTTTCCTGCCGGTGGACGTTTCCTTCAACTCATAAATCAAAGGGGAGATAACCTTAATAACAGTGCAAGGTATGTATTTTTGACACAACTTGGCAGATTGGAAATTCACTTTATCTGACTTGACAAAATTTTTCTTCAAAACGGAATCTCCGACTCTGAACGATAAGGCTCGCTTTCTCAGGTCATAACGGCACTTATTTCTGTCATAAGATGCTTTCAAACGTTTGCGAACATCCACATATATGTCAGGAAGATGCTGAATATCTTCTAAGCGGTGTAACTTATCTGATATTGCAGGAAAATTAGTGGCATTTTCTGAGATTTTACCAAAATAATCACCAGAAAGAGGAACATGACGACCAAACATTAAGTACGATGGAGGACATTTGGTTATTTCGTGAGAAGAAGTCCTGATAGCTTGTACTATAGAGTGGATATGAGTATCCCAAGCTCTCTGATCAGGAAATGAATATGATCTTAAAGCAGTAACGATAGATTTGTTTACTCTTTCAGTATGATTAATTTGAGGATGATAGTTCGCATTGTACCAGATATTTTGTACATTATATTTAGACATGAGATCACGAAAAGCCTTGGCTGTGAACTGGGGTCCATTATCGCAAGACACGATCTGTGGAACACCATAAATTAGGAAAACTTCATTCTCTAGATACTTGATAATGGCTGAAGTAGTTGCTTTAGACATAGTATGCACCAAAGGAAATTTTGTAAAGTAATCAACAACTACTAAGGCATATTGAGCACCTTTATACGACCTAGGATAAGGACCAATAAGATCTAAAGATATAAGTTGGAATGGAAAATCAATCCGTCGATAATTACCCATTAAACCTGGTTGGGGAAGATTTGTCGACTTGCACGTACTACAGATTTTGCATCGAGCTAAATAAGCACGAACAGTCTGGCGCATCTTCGGCCAGTAATAGAGCTCGGATATACGACGGAAAGTTTTGTAGAACCCAAAATGAGCTGCAGTAGGATGGTCATGAAAGGTGGCCAAAACCTCTGCTCTATTTGCTGTTGGAACGACTATCTTCCATTCCGACATTCCAGTAAGGGCATCCATAGAACTTAACACATGTTTATACAACACACCATGCTCAACTTTAAAATCAGGAAATTTACCTGGAACATTCTGGACATCATACAACATTTTTTGATACCAGTCATCTGGTTGTAAAGTAGATAAATCTAACAAGTTAATATCAAAAGTTCTCGATAGTGCATCAGCGACTACTACACCTGCAGCTTTACGATGAACAATTTTATAATCATATTGTGCCAATTTTAAAATCCACCTAGCCAAACGAGGAGATGGGTTCTTCATACTCTGTAACCACACCAAACTACTATGGTCAGTTATGACCGTAAACGAACGACCTTCCAGAAAATATCTGAAATGTTCAATGCCCGTAATTATAGCTAACAACTCTTTTTCGGTTGTAGTATAATTTTTCTGGGCTTTGTTTAATTTCCTGCTTGTATAGGCTATAGGGTGTTCCTCTCCATCGACAATTTGATAGAGTACACCACCAGATGCTGTGTTTGAACAATCAGTCATCAAATAGAAAGGCTTAGTGAAATCTGGGGCTACCATAACTGGGGAGTTGGTGAGAGCCTCCTTGATTTTAATGAAAGCTTCATTAGCTTCAGGAGTCCACACAATGTTTTGTCCCTTTTTCCTATTTTGAAGCAAATCAGTGATAGGGGACAACAAGGTAGAATAAGACTTAACAAACTTTTTATAATAGCCCACCATTCCTAACAATCGACGAACCTGGGTGGTATTTTTAGGCACAGGAAAATCACGAATAGCTGACACTTTGTCAGGGTCAGTATGTAAGCCATGTGAATCTACAACATATCCTAAAAACTTAATAGAATCACGACAAAAGCTGCTTTTATCTAAATTAATAGTCAAATTTGCATCTTTGAGACGCTGAAACAACTGTTGCAATACAGAGATATGAGTGTCGAAATCAGGAGTAATGACTAGAATATCATCAAGATAATATTGACAATAGGGATCTAAAGCAGGACCTATTACCAAATCCATTAATCTACACATAGTCTGGGGAGCAGACACCAGACCAAAAGGCATTGTAGTAAACTGGTACAATCCTTTGCCACTTACTGCAAAAGCCGTAAGTTTCTTACTCTCTTCGCTTAATGGGATCTGTAGAAATGCCTTCTTTAAGTCGATGGATGAAATGTATTTAGCATTTTGTAGCTTGGTGAGGATGATATCTATACGAGGTATAGGATAGGCATCCCTATTCATAGTAATGCTGTTAAGTTTACGTCCGTCAAAACAGACACGAAAAGTCCCATCCTTCTTCTTTGTCATCCATAAGGGACTACAAAAGCTAGACGAGCTCTGCTCGATAATACCAAGCTTAAGCATTTCATCCACCTCCTTAACTAAGCTCTCATGCCAGGCTTGAGGCAATGGATACTGGTATTGTCTGAAGGGCTTAGACGAACCCACATCAATGTGATGTTCGATGAGATGAGTTCTGCCTAACTGATTCTTCGAAGAGATAGAAGAGAAGGATTTGATGACATTATTCAACTGCTCTAACTCCTGAGCATTAAGTCTACTCATATCTTCAACTGCATCAACACAAGAGATATTAAAAGAAGAGACAGATGAAAATTCAATTCACTATTAAAAGTTTTCAGAAAATCCATCCCTAGGATAACTGAATTCTTAACAGAAGGTATAACAAAAAATGTAATCATCCTTTTACATGAACTAACAGAAATCTCAGTTGTGAACTGACCTAAAATTGGTTGGACCTGACCATCAGCTGTAGTCACTTGCAAACTCTCATCCATTCCTATCTTAACATTAGAATTCTGGAGAAATTCCAGACCTAAAGAACCTAAAATAGAGATATTGGACCCTGTGTCCAGTAAAGCTAAACAAGAATGTCCTAAGATAGATATTTCAAGGTATGGACGATTATCCTTGTTTTTTCTAACTAATAATGAATTAATGTCAATATCAATGAGGGAAGATAAGGGATTACTTGGAGAAACTACAGAAGAATCACAAAGGACATGGTCAACTAACGTCCTCTTTTCGGTTGGTATCTGCCGTTCCGTGGTCTTTTGTCTTTCGGTGGAGGTTGGGATGTTTGGGTGGTTGAGGCATGGGCCTCCTGACTCGAGAAACTGCTTCCTGGGTTTTGAGGATTTTCTAAGGTATTCCCTGTATTTTGATGAGGAGTGGGAGCCAGGGGAGACGACCCACTCCTTCTGTCGTTTCCCGAACAGAATTCGCACTCAAACTTACGGACTCCTTGATGTCCACATCCATAGCATTGATTATAAACACACACATAGATACCTCACTCAAAGGTAAAAACGAATTCAGTGTTAAACTCCGCCTACTTACACCTCTTTACCCCTCAAGCCTAAGTACTACGTGACTGTATGGTGGCGACATTAATTGAAATCTTTGCCAAGATTGAAAAATAAATTTGAGTTACCTGCTCCAGCCATTGTCCAGTGCAATAGACGACAATATAAGGGTGGCATTCAGCATTTTCACAAATAATTTTAACGTGCTTGTAATCTATATTATGGAATTCCGAGTTTACTTCAGAAAAAACGCTAAAAATTGATTAATGAAAACAGTAGAGGATTTTTAAAAATTATTTATTTATCAATACACTACAAAGGAATAACAAAATATAAAATACATAATAAAATTAGCAGTGATAAATTACATGTCATGTAAATTACTTTTTTGTAACTTTTCAAACAAATTAATTTCCAGAATTGATGCAAACTAAAATATTTCAAGCTAAGATACATAATTTATTTCCAGATTTAGTCCATTCACTCACGGTAAAATATTGCAAAAAACCTCCTAATTTTAAAGAATCGCTTGGATTGACATGAAATTTGGCTTACACCTAGCTAAGATGTCAAAGAAAAACAAATTATGTACCGATGTGTGCTTTGGCCCTATGGTTCAGTATCACCCCTTCTCGGGAGTGAAAAAATATATGTTCAAGATAAGTTCAGAAGTGCCTAAAATCACTAATTCTAAGCAACTTTTGTTCTATAGAGTTTTTTTCACTGCGTCAATACTTATTTCGAGTTATTGAAAAATAAGTTCTTTTTCGTCAAATTCCATGTTGAATATTTCAACGTGAAATAATAAAAAAAATGAAGCACTTTTCGACGAAAACTCATTACAACTTTTTTTAAAGTGTTTAAAAAAGGTTTATTTATATTATTTTTGTTAAGTTTCTAGCGTCAAAAGTAAGCAAGTTATGATCAAAATATATTTGGTTCTTATTTTTTTGTTAAAAAATCGTGAAAATCACCCCCTAATTAGCATCCTAAATGAAATTAATCGTTACAACTTCACAAGATCACAACTTGCTTTACTCGTGTATGTATTGTTTCATCGGTTCAAAGTGGAAATTTTTGAAGGAGCTCTAGTTGAAAGGGCTTGAACTAGTCAAAAATCACGAGTGTATGCAAATTTTGAACAGCCACATCTTAACCAATTTTTGCCTTACAGAAAAACAAAAAATCCAAAATATTCAGAAAAGCAAAACCTACATTTTTTTTACTCTTTGTGATTTTTGGTGTCACTAATAAATTTTAAGTTATTTTGAAAAAACCATTTTTTTCAAAATAAAAAAAAATTGTTAAAAAATAAGCCCTTTGAACAAATGAAACTTACAGATCAGTATAAATAATACATAAGTAAAGTAACTTGGGAAGCGGTAACGATTAATTTGATTTAAAATGCTAATTGGGGGCTGATTTTCCCGAGTTTTTTTGACCAACTTTATTTTGAGCGTAACTTACTTTTTATGCTAGAAACTTATTAAAAAACAAAAATGAATATTTTTTTGAACACTTTAAAAAAGTCGTACTGAGTTTTCCCCAAAAAGTGTAAACTTTTTTGGTTATTTCACGTTGAAATATTAGCTTTGAAATTTGACAGATATGAAACTATTTTTCATTAGTTACAACTTTGCTTCTACTGGGTCTAGAGAGTTCATACATACACCATTTTTTTCTCTTTTTAAAGCTATATTTTTACTGGAAACCTTTTTTTCGGTAAAATACATATTTACTTTTTCAGTTATTTGCAAAAACCCACCTAAAAAGTGTTTTTTTTTTTGTTGAAAAATGAACATATTTACTCGCAAATACCTCGAAAAGTATTAACTTGCTTAGAATTACTTTTCTTCTTTCCTATATGTATTCCAAAATTTCGTGTCAACCCAAGCGGTTATTTAAAATTTGGAGTAAAAACCGTGATTCAATGGTATTATTGGTTTCTATTATAGTTTTCTACTGTAGTTTTAGCTATAGTTTTATAATAGTTAAGATTATATTTAGAAAATTGTATCATGTTGTGACTGGCTGTATGGCATTTACCAATTCCAATTAAATAAATAAATAAAAATGTTATAAAACTAGACAATAATACTACTATAACTACAGCTAAATTAATCGCAATAGTTGAAGTATTCAAATATCTACATTATTAATTTACCGAAAATAAAACCTAATATATAGCTATAAATTTTTACAAAATAACTGCAAATATCTAGGAACCTGGGTAAATAAAAACGATGACCAAAATGTATCTATTAGAGAAATCAGGACACGCATTGAAATTGCAAGACAAGCATTTATAAAAATGAAAAAAATGTTTGTTAATCGAGATCTTCCTCTGTAGCTGAGGATAAGAGCCTTAGGATGCTACGTGTTCTCGACTTTGTTACATGGAATGGAAAGCTAGACACTAAAAGTAGACAATATAAATAAGTTGGAAGCATTTGAGATGTAGTGCTATAGAGGGATTTTGAAAATACCTAGATCTAACGAGTTACAAATGCAAAAGTATTAAGAAGGTTACAATGTTACAAAAGGATTGCGAGGTGATAAAGAACATCAATACAAGAAAGCTGGATTTAGGCCAAATTACCAGAGGAGCGAAATATGAGATATTAGGCTCAAAATGCAAGGTAAAATTAAGGGTAAAAGATCCATAGGTAGAAGAAGAATTTCCTGACTGAGAGACTTAAGAGAGTGGTATAGTTGCAGCTCAATAGATATTTTCAAAGCAGGCGCCAATAAGGTACGGATAGCTGTAGTGATGGCCAACCTTCGATATGAGAAGGAACTTCGACAAGAAGAAGAGGATATAAATGTTGTTCTGATAGTAACATTGTACTACAAAAAATTGACAATTTATCTAGAAAAGGCAATATAGAAGTCTGTGCAAAATAAGAAATTGTACAGAGGTGAACTAAAATCAATATGATTTACTGTTCGATCGCATACTTTTTACATTTAAAAATTATCTAAGGACTTTCTAGAATTAAGACATCGATGTTTTAAAAAAAAGTAGTGGTGAGTACCAAATACAATAGATTATTATCTTTCTTTGAAAAAATACCACAAATTCCCAACGTTCAAAATGAATAATGTAAGTACATACATATATTGATAAAGTGACAGGGAATTTCCAACATATAAATAGTTGAAGGCCATTTGCCTAGGAACAATAGGTAAAAGCTGGATTAAACAGACAGGATTAGAAAGTTTAAAACATCACTAATGAGATCATATTTAAAAACAAAGTAAATAAGTATATTTGAATGTTAATTCTTTTCAAACTAAGATCACAGTATAAAGAGGGAACCTCTATATACTGTGATAAGATTGTAAAATTAAAATATTGGGAAAAAAAGATATATATTTATTATTTCTTTTTCTGAAGAAGTACTTTCATTGTTGACAATATTGAAACATTTTATTATTATTAAAAGTCGAGAACAATTAAAAACCACGTTAATATTTATATGAAAGTGCTTTAAAAATGAAGGTATATGACTCTTGAGAAGAATTAATATTTTTTAACAAACTTGGTATACGACTCATAATATCTGACATCTGATTCTTTTATTTTTAGTTTTGAGACATGCAAGTTTTTATCAATAATACATTTTTCCCTAAACTTAATAAAAAAGTTTTCTATATGATTCCAAGGTTTTAAGACATACTGATATTGTTTTCCTGATATTATAAAATACTTGTTAATATCTACTGTATATAGAGACTAAAGCTAATAGTGTAGTTTAACATACAGTTAAGTCCACGGTTATTTACCCGTGCGTCATTCATACCCGGCGAGATAAAACATATACTTTTTATCTAGCATCATTCTCTTCCACGCATGAAACTAAAGACAAACCAGCTACCGCCTGTTATTAAGTAAAAACACATGTTATTTTTATGAACGCACTAAACTCAGTACATTGAAAAGATCTAGGTAGAAAAAAATACGTTTTCATATTTTAAATACAATTTGTGACGTTTCTGGTTTGTTTACTTTTGTGGCTGTCAGTCTGTTGAATTTTTTGCTGTTTATTTGTCGAATTTTTGCATTTTGATGTTTGTTTACCTTTACTTTTATCGAAAATAAGTAATTTTCTGTGAATCTTTTCCCTTTTGAGTTTTCTGTTTGCTTTCATTAACGTTATACCACTGACAAGTTTTAAAAAGTTTGATTTTTACCAAAAATTTTATAATTTTCCTTTTATGGTCTTCGCAGCTTTTAAGCCAATTAGTAGTTAATAAAATATGGTTAGTCACATAGGTTTCAATTTTTTCGAAAACTGCATTATCTACTTTAAATAAATTAAAAGCCTCGTGAAACTTTTCTAACAATATTGTAGTAATAGTAACAAACAAATCTGATGATCTCTGAAGAAACTTTATTTCTTCATTTGCGCCATAATCTCTGAAAAGTAACATTAATTCGTGTTTCTGTAATAGAATTTTGTTGTCTTTTAGCAAGTCTTCCTGGCATTTACCACAATTCAAGTTCTTTATAATCTTATAGTAAATATAACCAGCGACATATGTAACAGCACACGTTTCTAAATTTGTTATGCTACATTTGCTGGAATGTGCCGTGCTTAAAATTTGGTTGTCATTATTTTCCTTTTGCATGTCTAAAGATTGTTCTACATGAACTGTTTGGGTTTCAATGGACTCGTCAGATATTTCGACGCTGGTTACTTCGTGGGTTAAATCTAAATTATCAGTTTGTGCTATTTCACAATTTCCATTGTCTAAAGCAATTTTTAGTTTAATATTTGTGTTATGCTTAATGGCAATTCTTAACTGACTAACACTAGGTGTTGGATTGTAACCACCCCGATTGCGCACAATAGAGAAAAAATTTTCTAGAGGATCTTGGTTCAGAAAAGATGTTAAAAGATATGACACATTATATTTTTGAAGTTCCTCCCACAAACATAAAACTGACAAAATTGTCCACTGAAAGCCGTGTAGACAGTGAATATTATTTCTCTCTTTCTGATTTTCAAAAACTTTAATTTTTTAAAATATTCTAAACCTGCTTTTAAGTTTTCAGTTGACTTGCTTAAAGTTGACATTGGCTTTCTGTTTGGGTTACTATCACTACAATATTTGCTGTTAAGACCATCAAAAATATTATTTATAATTTTTAAAAATTCGGCAGTATGAGGAGCCGTTTTGGTGTCTAACTGGCCTACAGCTTTTGCTGTTGATATTGCTGAGGCAACTGAGTTGGAAAAAGTTTGTGCTGCTAATTTTACACGCATTTTTTGGAAATTATTAGGGTTTATGTGAACGTCTGTTATTTTCACCATGCATCGTGCTCTCACATTGGTTCTATCGATGTTGTATGTGTATTCAATATCTTGCCACGATATCTGGTTAGAATCTGCAAAAAAACGTCAACTTTTTGTTAAGAAAATTATTTCTTAGACTTTTTAATAAGTGGGGTGTATCAAAAACAGTGAAAATCCTCTGATTTCCTATTTCTATTGCAGGCTGATCCTTACATGCGCCTAACAGCTTAAATAAAGCTCTATTATTAGATGCTTGATCACACACTTTTGGTATATACCCAATATTTTGTAATTTTGAAACAACTTCAACTACAATGTTTTTTAAGTTGTCGCTATGTATTGGACCACCTGTAACAAAATAGCAAATCGGAATCTTCCAGTTATGTAGCAAGCCGCGCATCATGAAAACCAGACCTGTGTTGGCAAGTTTGTTTGTTCTTCCTAAAGCACCTAAATCTTGAAACCCTTCTATAATGTCATCTAATTTATTGTACTCCAATTTTTTTTTCAAAGAAATTTCATCAAACATTAACACACAAATTTTTTCCAACTCATCCATTGTCTCTGCTTTTTTCTTCAACTTGTCAATTAAGGAAGTGTTTAAACCAGTTCTTAATTTTATGACACGCAACCAAGTTTGAATTGTTTTTACTGAAGGTAATATAAAGTTAAGAGATCTAATTAAAAATTTGTAACAACTAGGAGACTTATAATAAATGGCCAGAGCTAAATCCTTTTCATTGTGACTCCATTGTGAACGAGTTTTGTGTGAAAACTGCATATTAACAAATGTGTGCACGTATTTGCTTTTATTTTCTAACAGTACCTGTAACATGAATTTGGTTGCCGATTTTTTGTTTTTTGTTGTTCTTCTACAACGCTGACTGTTCTTCTGACGGCACTTCTTCTTTAAAGCATTTACTTGATACTCCAATTTTTTTACCTTCTCCGTCAATTCAGTTTCAAGTTTTGTGGGCAAATTAATTTCAAAACTGGAAATATCACTGAGACTACTACTTGATCTCTTAGGCGATGGAGTTGACCTAACCATACAATCGTCACTTGTAGATCTTTTACGTTTCGTACCGCAATAAACGTATGTAGAGCATTCTGGTGGGATATCACCTAAAATAGGTGTAATCATTGAAATGTATGTGTAATTTTAATTAAAGCAAAACAAGCATGATCATTATTTCTGGAGTGATAGTAACAACGCATTCATATTTAAAAAAAAATCTCTTTTGATTTAATTGTATAAAAATATTTAAATCATTCAATATCCACTGATTTTATATAAAATATATTTTAATAGTAGTATTCTCATTGACAAAGCGCATTAGGCAAACATAAAAATATTTATAAAATTGAGTACTCACCTAAATCAGTTGTTAACTGTGTAAATTTTAGAGGAACAGCATTTTTCCTTAATAACTTTCTTTGGCCACTTTGGTAAATATGTTCCACTGCAAAATGATGCTGGCAAATTACCCTCTGTATAAGGTCAGTGATATCCATCAATAAAATATCAATGTTCCCGCAGTTTTTTTGCCAAATTTTTGTACGCTCTACGTCTTTCAGTGGAAATTTAAAGAAAGATATATTATTATTTGTTCCATCGTTTCTTTCAAAACATACCGCGTAAACACACTTATGAGTTACAGAGGCCATTTTGTCTAAAATATGAGTCCTTTTTTTATAAAATTCCGCTCTAATTTGTCACAACACCTGCCTGTCACAGATAATACACCTATAGGGTAAGTTCGGCCCTGACACTACTCCTACCTCCTCGCAAGTCAGAGAGAGAATGAGAAATCTCGATACGGTTTTCGAGTAGCGCCATCTAGTTGTTGATACGTCTTTCGGTTACCAAGAGGTGAGCTATCTATGGGTTTTTTTAATCAATGTCCATAGCAAAACAACCCTCTCGGTTCAGAACAGTCAAAATACCCATGTCCTGGCTGACGACAATTCCAACAGGTAATTCTGGAGTTAAAAGTGGAGACATTACCCGACCGGGAATAATTTGGCCTACCAGAATAGGAAGATTCGTTATTTCTAATGTTTGACCGACTAGGGACACTAGATATAGGTTCAGAAGACCATGACAAAACTTCTTCTAACCTCTTACATTTTTCTGTAAGATCAGCAATCGAGAGAATGTCAGTGAGTGCCAGACTAGGATGATAAGACGGCAACAAATTTTTCTTAATGATTCTCACTATATGGGACTCAGAAAGAGGGACTTCCAAACGTTTACACAAACTGACAACTTCATTGATGAAGATGGTGACTTTCTCCTGGGGAGCTTGTTTCCGGGATTTAATTTCGTCTAATAAGTTGTCTTCATAGTTGTAAGGAAGAAAATCAGACTTAAGTTTGGCAACTAACTCTTGCCATGAAGTAAAACTACCTCGATTATTGAGGTACCAAGTAAAGGCTGAATCCTTAAAAAGATCACCTGCTGATGAAAAGCACTCATCTTCACTGTTCCCACGCGCTAGACGCAGACATTCTATTTTCTCTAAGAAACTAACAACATTTTCATTCGAACCACCAGAAAAATGTACACCCCATTTATGAATTGGAGCTGACTTAAAGAAAGGAAATGAATTAACCGAAACACTAGGGTTATGAGGAGTGGAGTGAGCCTGTGGAGTTACTTTAAACTCAAGTTCTCCTTCCAGATTAAGTATCTTGAAGTTAAGAGACTTCTTGATGGCATCCTCTTCCTCGGTTACTGACTCTAACAAATGAACCCTACCTGAAACATGACCTAAACGGGAAGTCAAGCGACCATATAAAACATCACTATGGGAGCCAACAAAGGAGCTAATTTGGGTCTTCAAATCTGCAAGGGTAGCTTCTATTTCACGGACCTCATCACTAAAATTTAGTTGGAAAGCTGACAGAACAGCATGACTCCGATTTGCTGAAGCTTGCTTTAACGCACCTGTCAAAACGATCACTTTAGCCCTATCAGTAGTTAGCGATGGATCAGCTAACTGACGAATTTTCAACTCGTAATCCAATTCAGGGGTTGACAGATGTTCTGCCTTAAAAGATGCCATTACACACCACTGGGAAGTAAACACGAGAATGAGATAAAATGTAAGTAGGTAAAGTTTAACTTACTCTCTGTCCTCAAGTTAATGTTCTGAGTCGATACCCATACCAGCAATGTTTATTTGTTTGGTCCAGTCGTGAAATCCGATGAAATGTACTGCTACACTCCCGATAAACCTAAAATTGAATAATACTTTTAATTCAAGGTAGTGATTCACTATTAATGCTACTCCGGACTTGTAAACATCGATGAGATTGTTAAATTCAAGATATTTAAATTTTTAATTTTAATTTAATTTATTATTAATACCAAAATAGTTCTTAACCAATCAAAACAAAGCGATTTATTCAGTCAACACAGTATACCATAGCAAAACAAGTTTATACAAGATATAGATATAAGATAATCTCCAAAAAAAAACCAAATTGAAGTACAACACTGAACGTTAAAGTGAAAATCTACCAAACCCAATCACTGAAATCACCAAGATAAAAACCAAAAATTAAAGAAAATATTTTTAAAGCCAGAAATGTAAAAGAAGCCACACGTTGGGTCTAGCCAATTGAAACCTCTTTACTCTGGGTATAGAGATTTTTGAAGAGAAGAACTGAATAAAGATGGGTAAAATAAATGATAAGAGATTTAAGACGACAAGAAGAGGGGCTTAGCTCAGGAAAAAAAAATTAAAAGGGCAGAGAGACACTAAATCTCAAGTGAGTATTCGGGCTAGCTTCAATATACCGAATATTGGCTTTGGAGATATGAGAAGAAAATTTGGTAATGAAATGATAGTAACTAGGAAGAAAATGAGACTGTTAATACAAAAATGGAAGGAAAATAGATCAGAATGCTAGAGATAAAATAATATCGAGTTACAACAAAGAAAGAAGAAGAAAAAAGGGCGCCAACTCGAACGAACAACTCGGCTCTCAGAACCAAGAAGTTGGCCAGGTTCGAGATTTTGAAGTAACAAACAACGGGAACTCTATGACACTGGTTACAACCACCTGAAATACAAAATACTAAATACTGATCTTGTCTTGCTATGTTATATACTGGTAATACAGACTGAAATAAAACACCAACCTTAATACATACAAATATATTAATGATAAATGTTAAATACTAACAATTTACATATAACGCAACGTGATAACAGTGATAGTGGATTGGGAAAAGATCAAATAGGACCGCAAAGGCCACTTAACAAGCAATTATCCACTATCACTGGCCAAGCAAAGGTATTAAAATCAAAATCCAAAGCAAAAGTCCGTCAGAATAGCACTAAGTCCTTACAACTAAAAAGTTAGTAATTATTTCCTAAATTGAACTACGCTAGAGTGAGATCCACAACAAGAACGCTACGGTTACCAAAAATAATAAAGATCTCACCTAGCAAAAACACTAATAAGTAAATATCTAATGAGTTATATAAATGAGTTATATAAATGAGTGATATAAATGAGTTGTATAAATGAGTTGGTCAGTTACTCTTTATATACAATGTAAAAACCTACAAGACATATTCCCTATTTGAAATCCGCGACAAACCTTTAACGACCCCTTCCCTATCAAATTTTTAAGCTACAATTATTATTTATAATGATTATTGAACAAGACCTAATTTTATTTATTGGAAACTACTACTTATATTAAATCAAAAAAACCAACGACCTAAAACCCTATTTATCAAGAAATATGTACCTAGTTTACCTCAATTGTATGCATACAAGAAGTTTACAGTGCAAGCAACTATAGAGTACCCAAAATATGTAAATAATAAGATTAAACAACTGAAAAGACAAATAAAAAGCTGAAGTGGATGACTTCGGAAATTCTAGCATTAATGGAAGAGAGGAGAAATGTCAAAGGGATAAATGAGCCAAAATACAAAGAACTACAAAGTAGAATTAAAGTAGAGATAAAAAGGCTAAGAAAGAGTGGTTAAGAGATCAATGCATAGAAATAGAAGAGTATGGCTGAAAATACGACAGCTTTAATATGCATAAAAAAATAAAATAACTAACAAGTACCAAAAAGCGAGCACACTATGGGATACTTAAAAATGATAGTGGTAAACTCATCGCAGACATCAAAGATAAACTACATGCATTGCAAAGACTTTTAGATCTATTCAACAAGATATATACAACAGGAGTAATACCCCAGGATTCGTTGCTGTCCATGTTTGTAACACTACCTTAGTCAGTACATGCGACAGAACGCTCCCAGTGTAGAACAATTTCCTTAATAAGCCACACACTTAAGATATTCCTGAAAATAATACATGGAAGACTGTACAAAAAGATAGAAGAAATCGATTACGTCATTACGACCAAATGGATGGCGTCACTAGTATGGCATATATGCCAAAATATCACAGTTTAAAAATAAAAATTGACCTGTTTCTGGATATGTCCTTAAAGTCGCCAGTTTACGAAATAACGAATTTATTCTTTTCATTTGCACCATACTGTATATAATTCCAGCGAAGAGAGACCTGTGATAGCCTCTAATGAAGCCGTCTTGTACTATTCAAGGCTCCTGTTATATTTAGAAGCGCTGGTCTTTGTAGGGTGTTGAGAGAGATCACACAAGATCAAAAAGCCGTCTTTCTCCACCAAAGTACTGAACCATAAGTAACTGTTGGTCGTATCACTGATGTGTAGAACCAACTGATTACCTTTGGATTCAATCTCCAGGTTTTACTACAACTCGTCTGTAGTTCCAGAAGAGTCGCTTAACCCTAGTGGTTATATTGTTAATATGAGCGTTCCGATTGAGTTTGGAATTCAGGAATATTACCCCTCAATATACTTGACCTCATTGGTTCTTTCCAGTACCTCTCCAAATAATTTCAGCTCACTCAGTCAAGTAATCTTCCTCTTATTTGTGAAGGCTACCAATATTCTTTTGGAAGAATTCACGGAGAGGTTCTCTTGCAGACACCAATTATTCTCTATGTAATGAGGCTTATGGCATCTGATCCGCAACAGGTAAAAGAACTTCTTTGGGGTCGTTATAACAGGGTGATTGATTAGTGTGATAAAGCTCAGTAGATCCGCTATAGTAATGGAAAGCAATACAAGTTAAATAACAAAAATTTTAGCCAAATTTAAGCTTCACATTACAAAATTAGTTAGAATGTTACAGCGTGTTCGATAACATAGTGGCAGATCAAACTTATGTTTTTTTTAATAGAATAGCCCGAAATCTTCTTAACTGCCCCATCACAAAAATATAAATGTGTGTTATATTATAGAGGGTATTTACAAAGTTATAACCAATTATCTATGAAAATCGTAACAAGTTCAGCTCCCTGTATAAATAAAAATAAGCACAACAGCAATGGTTTATTTGTGTCATACTTTTTTGTTAATTGTCAAATTTTTTAAGAATGGTTGACGTTACTAATTTTCTTAAATTGAATACAGGGTGAGTCAAAACGCAAGTACATGATTTTCTCAGTAATTTTAAATAGAACACCCTGTATTTTATGTCACTATCGAAAAGTACCATTACCGTACTTTAATTTTTGTATAATATTCCCTATGTCTTAATTTGTTAGTTTTCGAGATATTTTCATTTTTCAGAGCAAATTATTAATAAGGTATCTAAATTTTTCCAAATTGTAAGTAAGCCATGACTTAATTGTCTAAAACTGACGGTTTACCATAATTGTTTCTGTATTGTGTTATTAAATATGTAGTAAAGATGAATTTTACTGTTGATGAAATGGTAGATATGAACCAGAATAGGGCTTTTCATTCACAGTCAGTTGTTTCGAGCTTCTATCATGTGTCACATAATATTAATATATCGACGTCGAAGGTTATTGGAATATAACAATGATACAAACCAAAGACGTATGACGTAGATATATTAATATCATGTTACACATGACAGAAGCTCGAAACAAATGACAATCGATGAAAAGCCCTGTTGGGGGAGTGTAATAAAAATGCGTTATTTTCAGTAAGAATTTATCATGAACGGTTGCCTGAAAGACGACAGCCTACAACAGCAAGTTATGAAAAATAAATGATCGGTTTGTAACCGCACTGATTCAGTTCTTTATAAAAACATGGGGGAACAAAAATTACTGTAACAGAGGAAAACGAAATAACTGTGTTGCTGGCAGTTACTGAAAATCAACATACAAGTATTCCAAAGCAAACGAACTAATTTACTACTCCGTGCAAAGAATTCTTGCAAAAAACAGAATGCACCCTTATCGTATTTAATTGTACTAAGAATTAATTGAGGAAGGTTCTGAAAAGAGAATATAATTTTGTAACATAACTAGAGTAGTGATTCTTTCTGATTCGCTTAGTGCGATTACATCGGTACAAAAGATATATACAAATCATCCAATTGAAAAATGATCAAGTTGGAGCTTCACTTACCTCAAAAAAAAATGGTAGAATAGTCAACTTCATTTGGATTCCTTCCCACGTGGGCATTAGTGGAAATGAAGACGCAGACTCAAGTGCGTGTAGTGCAGTGACTAGTTAACATGGCTCCTACCTTCTGTGCCTCCTCAGATAAGTAAGGTTTGGTTACCCCCTACCATAAGGGTTGATGAAATAACTCGTATCACCGTAGATGCATTTATTTTATAAGTTAGAGTACTAACGGTAAATAGCTGGTGGTACGTTAGTTCTCAGTAGCTGTGATGTTTTCCCTTTGGGATCTCAAATATTAATTAATTTACTGTTCGCGATGGAATTAGAACTAAACCTCGATATTCTCTTGTTATTGTTTTGATATATAATGAAAGTAAGATTATTTTGATTAAAAGCGCTGAGTCTACTAATATATAAAAATAATGATTACTATTGTTATTTTAAACCGACCTTGGTCAAACCTAAACTGTTACACTGATATCTGCTAATGTAGGTCGATCGTATTTACTATAAACAAACGTAGTTTGTTTTGCTAAAGACATTTAAAATTATTAAAAGGATTTGTTTTAATAAGAAGATTACTAAGAGATGCCGTGTATCCCAACATATCTTCCTTTCCTTCCGAAAATTTTCTGACTACGGAAAAGGAAGAAAATTTTTCTTTTATTAGTACCACCACCTGCTTACTGCGTTTTAATAAATACAATATACACATTTTTTTATTTCCTATAAATAATAATTAAATAAAAAAAAATAAAAATATTCGTTATTGACATTGTTCCCGTTTCACTTGTCACTCACTGTGTTCTCGGATTGTAAGCATATAATCTATTCTTACGTATTTCCCTGATTTTATTGTTTTCCAATCTGATCTTACAATTAACATTATTTACCGGTGTTATTGTGAAGGGGCCTACATAAAGACTATGACTATCAAACTTACCATTCTCTTCCCTTTTTACCAGGACTAGGTCTCCTATTTTAAAGTGTTGTGATGTTGTTTTGTGCTTGTTTTCTTCTTGCCGCTCTTTTTTGTCTTCCTTGCTTTCATTGCTTCTAGTGAATTGACCTATCGTATCTATGTATTCTGTGTCCTCTGGTTTCGAAGAAGTGTCCGATATCACGTCTTCTTTGATATGTGTTCTTTTCGGTTTGTTAATTTGACATTTATGACATTGTTTAACGTATTTTCTTAGGTCTTTTTCCAAATTTTTCCATCTAAATCTTGCTTTTAGCTTCTTTATGAGTCTGTTATTTCCTACGTGTCCTCCAAACATCGGATGATTATGATATTCTTGTATTAACCTGTGTTTTTCTTTGTCATCTTCTATTGTTTCTGGTACTTCACATATGTATATTTCTACATTCTTCAATATTTCGTTTCCTTGTTTAATAAATTCCTCAATTGTGCACACTTTAAAAATAATATCGTTTACGTATATTTTTACTTTACGTACTGCATTCTCTACCGCCAGCTTATCAAGCTGTGCCAACATTTGGTTTAAATCAAAATGATTGAATCCTGTGGCTATGCTCTTGCTGCACTTTATTTTGTTTTTGACCCTAATGCTCAGTCTTGGTGAGATTAGTTCTGCTCCAAAAGACAAAATTGGTAGTCTATGCGCCTCTAAATTATTTAGTACCTTTCTTATTGTCTGTTTGTGGGCTTCTGGCTGTAGTGCGAGTTCACTTTCTGCCTTCGTTTGCCTTGCTTCCTTCTTATTTTCTCTTGCTTGAGCTCGTGTTATAGCTAATATATGGGTATTGTCTATGTATAGGTTCTTTAGTTGATGTAATGTTATTCTTGAAAGACTATCTGCATAGTTATTTTTCCCTGTTATGTATTCTATTTCGAAATCGTATTCCTCTAAATCTAATCTGATTCTTGTAAGTTTTGAAGTTGGTTCTTTCATTGCGAATAAATGTGTTAGTGGTTTATGATCCGTTTTTACTAAAAATGTTGGTGCTCCATATAAATAACATTTGAAATGATTAATTCCCCAATGAATCGCTAGTAATTCCTTAACGATTATAGGTTTATTACTTTCTCCTTTATTGAAACTTCTTGATGCGTATGCTATTGGTAGGTCTATTCCGTTATAATCTTGACTTAAAATTGCTGAACAACTCTCGTTGGATGCGTCTGTTGTTAGTATGAATTGTTTATTGAAATCCGGATATTTTAGGATCGGTGGCTTCATCAGAGATGATTTAAGCTTATTGAATGCCTTTTCACATTATTCTGACCAAAAAAATTCTACTCCTTTTCTTGATAATCTGTTGAGTGGTCTGCATATTTCAGCAAAATTTTGAATAAAACGTCTATAATAGTTACAAAATGCTACGAATCTTTTTGTTTCTTCCGCTGTCTTAGATGTCGGGTATTGTTCAATCGTTGCATATTTCGCCTTGTCTGGTGATACTCCTTCCTTAGTAAGATCATGTCCTAAATATGTTACTTCTCTTCTAAAAAATTGACATTTTCCTGGGTTAAGTTTCAAATTGAATTTTCGACATGTCTCGAATGTCTTTTTCAGGTTGTCTAGGTGATGTTTTTCGGATATTCCTATTACTACTATATCGTCCATGTAAAGAAATGCTTTGTCCGGTGTTAATCCCGAAAATGCTATTGACATCATCCTTGAAAAGCTATTTGGGCTTACATTTAATCCAAAAGGTAATCTGGTAAATTGAAATACCCATTTTCTGTGCTAAACGATGTGTATTTTCTCGATGATTTTTCTAATGGTATCTGGTGAAAACCTGACATTAAGTCTATAACTGAAAACCATTTTGCTCTTCCTAGTTGATCTAGTATCGAGTCTATCCTTGGTAAAGGAAATTTGTCTGTGAATATTTTCTTGTTCAGTTGTCTAAAATCTATGCATAATATCCATGCTTTATTTCCTTCTATCGCCTTTTTCGGTACCAGCATTACTGGGCTGTTGTATTATGATGTAGACGGTTCTATTATTCCTTGGTCTCTCAGTTTTTGTACTTGTCGGGTTAATTCCTCTGTTTGTGCATGAGGTGTCCTATAGTTTTTAATGTATATCGGAGTTTGGTCTTTAACTCTCAGTTTCTGCTCGTAGAAGTTGTTACATGTTAGCATGTCATGCCTTAGGGCGAATATATCTGAATAATCTTCACATAAAGATACTAACTTATCGCATATGTATTCTGCAATGTCTAACTTCAATGATTCCCGTAATTCCTTTTTCCTATCCTTGCTGTCGTTGATCAGTCTATATATGTTGAATAACTTAATGTCTAATGTTTTGATTGCGTTTGTCTCTACTTTTACTGTTTCGTAGGTTGTGTTCAAAATTTTGATGTACGGATTATTACTTGAAATAATTGCTCTCGCTATGAATATTCCTGGTTGTATTTCCTGTTGTTCCACTATCCTGTCATTCTTCAGCGTTTGAAAAATTTTTACGACTCTGTAAATTTCACATCTAGGCGGTATTATTATCGTGTCATTATCTATATTATCCAAAATGTTTGTACTAATGTAAGAATCGTTGTCCTCTTTAATGTGCATTTTAAGGTTAGCGTAGTCTAGTATGCATTGAAAGTTTGAAATAAAGTCTCTCCCAATGATTCCGTCGGTTGGAATAGGAAAGCTAGGTTCCACTAACTGAAAGATATGCTCAAATCGAGATCCTTTTACTTCTAGCGTTGTTTCAACTTCTCCCATTGTTTGTAATTCTCCTTTAGTTACTCCTTTTATTTTCGCTTTTGTGTTTGGTTTCACATGTTCCTTCATAAAATCTTGTGAACATTTCAGTATTGAAATATCAGCTCCTGTGTCTATGATAAAGGTATTTGTGTTGTCTAGGATTCCTGTTTTCATTCGTACAAAATTCGTTAGGTTTAAATCGAAGTTGTAAATATTATATTCCACTTCTGACTGTGTACTTTCCTTGTTTCGTTCATTCAAAACCCCAACTGCTGGTTTTCTGGTTCCTCTTGGCTGTCTTCTAACTCAAGTAGCTTTACGTTTCTGTTACGTCCTCCTCTCTGGTTCCCTCTGTATGTTTGGTTGTTAAATTGTCTATATCCTCTGTTCGAATAATTTTTTTGGTTTCCTGTTTCTTCTCCTTCGTTCCGTTGTCCGAAGTTATTTCTTCTTCCTCTATCGTATTTGTTATGGTATCCTCTTCGGTATTGCTGTTGTCCTCTCCTATTTTCATAATTCGTCCTATAATTGAACACTCTTCCCTGTGTGTTCTCCTCTGTCGTATCAATCGATAAAAATTTAGATACTACTTCCTGCGGTGTTGTGAAATTACCTGCCTCCAGTATTAACTTAGCTCTATCCGTATTAACATTTCGTTTCATTGTTGCTACGACTGTTTCCGTTGTGTATTTTTTCGCTAGCTCCAATGGCATTCCTTCCGCTATGTATGCTACCTTCAACTGTTCCGCTAATTCCTCTACTTCGGTTGCGTACACTGCTGCATCTTTGTTTCCTTGCCTTTTCTTTGCTAACTTGTCTATTATCGTTTTCGGATGGTCGCCTCTTAATTCCTTCTTCAGTGCCGCTGCTATAAGTGGGATCGTATCCTCTGTGGTTATCAGGTTTCTAGCCTTATTAGTCAATCTTGTTTTTATTAATGTTATCGCTGTTTCTACATGCCTTTCTGCTATTTTTCCAAGTAACTCTAATGCGTCTAAAAATGGTTGCAATTTCCCTGCGCTTCCATCAAACTCGTTGGGCAATACCTTGCTTGCAATATTCAAAAATTCGTTGATTGTCAGAGCCATGTTTAATATTTTTATATCTTGTTTTATGTCGCTTTTTCCCTCTCTTATTTCCTCGTCAATTTTTTCCTCTATCTCCTCGTCACTTTTTTCCTCTTCTACTTCTTCGTCGCTTTGTTCTTCCTCTATTTCCTTGTCGATTGGTTGGTGTATTGAACTTGGAACTACTGTCCTTAAGTTTACAGCTTGAAATGAGCGTATAACTTTGTCTCTTATTTTTCCGAAATATTTGTTGCACGCTTCTTTTGTTTGTCCGATAGCGCTTCCCAATTTTTCTTCGTTAAATGTGTGAATTTGTTACACAATTTAATTAGCTGTGTCGTTACTTCTTCTTGTATATCCTTAGATTTAGGTACTTTCTTCTTCAAGACCCTTCTACTTTGTCTTGTTACTTCTTGCGTAATCTCCTCAACTATTTTGATGAAGTCTTCCCAAGTAACTTTGTTGCTACTCATTTATTCATAATTTTCCTTATTCCTGTACCCGTAACGAACGCATATATTTGACAGTCTTACGAGGTATAGTAATTATATATGTATGTAAAATAATATGTCAAAAATAGTAAAGATATAGTAAATTGCCATAAAAAAATCATTATAACAATCAATATAGATCACCATAAAAATCAGTAGACCAATAAAAATGTAATAAAAATCAGTAGGTAAAATAATAAATGGATAAAAAGTCAGTAAAGATAAAAATATATGCTAGTAAATATATAAAAATCAAATAAAAATCAATATCAAATAAAAATGTATCATTACGTCCTATAAATAACCATAATATTTGTAAAAAAAATTCCTTATAAAACCAATAAGGTAATTAAAATAAACTAGGTAGATAAAAATAGGTAAAAGTTAGATTATGTATCTTAAATTACGATTATATTACGTTATTATATGGTTATACGAATCAGGAGTAATATCGTGGAAATACCATAAGAATAGCTAATATGGACTTACCACTTTTACACGGTCTGTGTTCGTATCACCCAAAAGTCCTCGCTGCACGTTCCATAGCATTGTCCGTTGTCCCACGATGTTCCATCTCCATACCAAGTTCCATTTTCCATACCATTATCATCTCCGTCTCGGTCCTGATATCTCCATCCTTTTCTGCATACCACACTGTTCTAGGGTGGTCGAGGTGCAAGATCCTCAGCCATCGACGTTTTTCTTTCCATTTCTCGTTCCAGTTTACTTCAGTTTCTTCCCTGGTCTTGGATCGCCATATGGTGGCTCCTGGCTTCTGAGCCACCTTGGATAATTAGGGGTTGGTTACCCCCTACCATAAGGGTTGATGAAATAACTCGTATCACCGTAGATGCATTTATTTTATAAGTTAGAGTACTAACGGTAAATAGCTGGTGGTACGTTAGTTCTCAGTAGCTGTGATGTTTTCCCTTTGGGATCTCAAATATTAATTAATTTACTGTTCGCGATGGAATTAGAACTAAACCTCGATATTCTCTTGTTATTGTTTTGATATGTAATGAAAGTAAGATTATTTTGATTAAAAGCGCTGAGTCTACTAATATATAAAAATAATGAATACTATTATTATTTTAAACCGACCTTGGTCAAACCTAAACTGTTACACTGATATCTGCTAATGTAGGTCGATCGTATTTACTATAAACAAACGTAGTTTGTTTTGCTAAAGACATTTAAAATTATTAAAAGGATTTGTTTAATAAGAAGATTACTAAGAGATGCCGTGTATCCCAACACATAGTGCGGATTCAGAAACGATATTAAAATGTGCCCCTAATGACTTGAAAGTGTTGTTAAAACAATATGTGTTAAATGACTGGCTCGATCAATGGCAAAATTCAAATTCAAAACTCAGGCAAATTAAAGACACAGTAAAAAAAGTCAAAACAGTTTTTAAAAGTTGTTATGAGCAAGCAGTTTCAACCGCCTACGACTAGGCCTTACCAGGCTTACTCACTCATATTTGTTCTCAAGATCTGAACCACCTATTTGTGAATCGTGTAATACAGAACTAACTGTCAAACATTGAATGCCAAAATATACACAAGAACTTATCGATTTTAATATCGTGTCAAATATGTCAGTTCTGGGTGCCTATAATAAAGAACCAAAAAATTTAATTGACTTTTTAAAACAATTGGTGTCTTTAATAAAATCTAACAAGTTTTTGTAGATAATGCCTTTACCTTACCTTTGTACTATACTTATATTTTACCACATTTTTGTTTAACCTATATGTATTGTGCTGTCGCTAATAACCATTAGGTGGATGCGACTTTTTCTTAATAAAAAAAATATTATTTTTTGAATGGGCCTTAGATAAAATCAATTGACAGAAAGATTTCTTCGATAATGTACTATTTGGAGATGAAGCTACGTTTCATAAAAACGGTTCAGTTAATAGGCATAACAATTATTAGGTTAGACACCTAATAATAAAGTTATGCCTGAAAAATTTGCCCTGAAAAATGAAAATATCTCGAAAACTAACAAATTTGGGCATAGGGAATATTATAAAAAAAATTAAGTAGGGTAACGGTACTTTTCGATAGTGATATAAAATACAGGGTGTTCTATTTAAAATTTCTGCTAAAAGAATGTAGTTGCTTTTTGACTGACCTGTATTCGATATAAAGAAAATTAGCAATATTAACCATTTTTACAAATTTTCACAATCAACAAAAAAATATGGCACTAATAAACCACTTCTATTGTGCTTATTTGTATTTATGCAGGGCTATATTTTTTATATTGCTATCTATTTCTAAAGGGGATCTACTGAGATTTATCACACTAATCAATCACCCTGTAGATAGTACTTTGGAATTGTTACAATTATTATATTTCTGTATATTTACCGACATTCTGTAAAATAAGTTTATTGCTTATAAGTTGTGGTTATCTTAATAATAAAAAAATAAACAAAACTGGAAATTAAATATGATAGGTATGTGTATGAATTTATTTTGTGCATAAATGATCATTCTGTTAGTGCATATTATTATGATCAAATGTCTATTCACTACATGTTGTGAATATTTTGTATATGTCATTCCAATTAGATTTTAATAATATATGCACTAATTAATTCATATAATGCTAAAACAATAATGGATTAAAGTTTTAAAAAAATATTACCGGATTAATTAAATTGTTGGAAAGTACGTTGTTAAAGCCACTAATTAAATTCACCAAATCACCGAAACTACCTACTCCATAAAATCATGCAATTAACTGCTTTTTCGTATTTCATCATAATAATAAATCACACACTTTATTGATTTATACCTTTTTATACGAGACAAACCTGGAATACTGCCGGTAAAATGTAACGGATACAGGTCATTGTTTCAGGCAAAGAAAATGATAAATGAGTATTTTTTACAAGCTCATGTTGTAAGAATTTCTACGAAAAACTCCACTCTCCTTTGATGTGTGTTCTGTTAACACGTCAGTTTCAGATAAGTGGGTATTTTATTTAACTTCTGTAGCCAAGTTAAATGTGTTTTCCATGTTTCCCGGCATTTACTATGGATATAAGATAAAACATCTGCCATTAGGGTATAGAAAGTCGCCTGTGAGATTACCAAAAAACCTGCTAAAAACATATAACTTTATAGAGATAATTGAATTTTTGAATACTTTTAAATATTTATACAATTGAGGCATTTAGGGTAAGACCAGTGTTGCCAATCGGCGGATAATTATCCGATTTGCGTACCTTTTTGAGAGTTGTCGTATCTTCTTCGTACCTTTAAATAAATCGGATATTTGCGTACATTTTTCAATGTAGGTATCTAACATCTACTAAATCTTTCTCATCCATATATTGCCAACACCAACAACACATTAATTTTCTTTGGTTTCACCCAAATTTATATACTGGTTGAATGTTAGTGACATCCGATATCCGATACTTTTCATCTTTTGACAAAAGGGACATGTGCCAATTCTTTTGTTTAGAATTTAAATGCAGAGGTGCCTTCACTTAAGGCATACTAATCCAATTCAAATTTCAAAAACCGTCTGCCCTCCAATGTTATTTATGAGTTTTTAGTTTTTAGTCTTTAAACTTATGAAAGCTAATTCACGCACGATTTAGTTTTATTTTCATTTTATGTAGTGCAGTGCTTAAGTAAACCTCTGTTTGAAATAATCTTTAAACATATTCATTTTTTTCGAATCCTGAGAAAATCAATAAATATTTTTGAAAAATTTGAACGCAGAATGAAAGATTACATTATTACCGAGGGCCGAATAAACAAAAGAGTCTTAGAATAAACAAAATGTATCTTTTGAATAAGATATTTGAAATTAAAAATCACACTCAATATTCTATTTTTCTTTCACCCTGTAACTTATTATAATAAAAATTATCTTCAGGGATTTTCGGCCCTCGGTAATAATGTAATATATCATTCTGGGTTTAAATTTTTAAATACTACTTATTAGCTTTCTCAGGACTCGAAAAAAATAATGCATTTTAAAAGCATTGACCAGAAATTTTGCGCCCATGCTATTAATGTAGCTGTAGTTTTTTTTGTATTGATTTTTTTTATTATTTATTTTTCTAGTACCTAGTTTTAGGTAGTTATTACGTTTTAATAAAATAATATTTAAAAGTGTTTTTTTACTGAAATAATTATAATAAATATAACGATCAAAATAATGAAATATTTAGATTTATTTATTTATTTATTTAGAATTTAACACTTATGATAATACAAAATACAAATAATAAGTATAATAATAGTAAGTAAATAGTATTTACATACATGAATTAGGTTATCAGCTAGGATACGAGATTTTCATCTATAAACGAAATTTTTTAAACTGTGAAACAGAGAATCCAGCAGATTAAAGGGCCGGTTGATCGAACGCTAATCAGAAATGAAATCAACTGATCATTATCAATTATTTAATTACTGTCAATGTCAACTTTGATTGGGTTGCTGAAACATAATTGATTACAATTATGAGATTAATTGATTAATTAATAAATTAATGATTAATCAATTGATAATTAATAATTAATTAATCAATTAATTATGTTAATTATCATAATTATAATTGATTACAATCAACTGATTGGCGTACGAACAACGGATTTTGTTATTTGATGGTTGTTAAGAGGACTAAAAGAATAACATTGGCAACATTGATTTAATTAACAGAATAATTTTGGACCTAGCGTACCTTTTCGTGACAAATCGGATATTTTTCGAGCGATCATCGGATAATCTAAAGAAATGCGATTGGCAACACTGATATTTTTCACCCCCGTCCATTTTTGTAAAATGGAGGGGATGTAGAATTGTCTGCCCTCCAATGTTATTTATGAGTTTTTAGTTTTTAGTCTTTAAACTTATGAAAGCTAATTCACGCACGATTTAGTTTTATTTTCATTTTATGTAGTGCAGTGCTTAAGTAAACGTCTGTTTGAAATAATCTTTAAACATATTCATTTTTTTCGAATCCTGAGAAAATCAATAAATATTTTTGAAAAATTTGAACGCAGAATGAAAGATTACATTATTACCGAGGGCCGAATAAACAAAAGAGTCTTAGAATAAACAAAATGTATCTTTTGAATAAGATATTTGAAATTAAAAATCACACTCAATATTCTATTTTTCTTTCACCCTGTAACTTATTATAATAAAAATTATCTTCAGGGATTTTCGGCCCTCGGTAATAATGTAATATTTCATTCTGCGTTTAAATTTTTAAATACTACTTATTAGCTTTCTCAGGACTCGAAAAAAATAATGCATTTTAAAAGCATTGACCAGAAATTTTGCGCCCATGCTATTAATGTAGCTGTAGTTTTTTTTGTATTGATTTTTTTTATTATTTATTTTTCTAGTACCTAGTTTTAGGTAGTTATTACGTTTTAATAAAATAATATTTAAAAGTGTTTTTTTACTGAAATAATTATAATAAATATAACGATCCAAATAATGAAATATTTAGATTTATTTATTTATTTAGAATTTAACACTTATGATAATACAAAATACAAATAATAAGTATAATAATAGTAAGTAAATAGTATTTACATACATGAATTAGGTTATCAGCTAGGATACGAGATTTTCATCTATAAACGAAATTTTTTAAACTGTGAAACAGAGAATCAGAGAAAACAGATTACAATTATGAGATTAATTGATTAATTAATCAATTAATCATTAATCAATTGATGATTAATAATTAATTAATCAATTAATTATGTTAATTATCATAATGATAATTGATTACAATCAACTGATTGGCGTACGAACAACGGATTTTGTTATTTGATGGTTGTTAAGAGGACTAAAAGAATAACATTGGCAACATTGATTTAATTAACAGAATAATTTTGGACCTAGCGTACCTTTTCGTGACAAATCGGATATTTTTCGAGCGATCATCGGATAATCTAAAGAAATGCGATTGGCAACACTGGGTAAGACTCGTTATGTAACAAAATTACAAAATATTATATTTATGTGATACGATATTTTTATTTGATCACAAAACGACGTACAAAAAAATGCTGACAGAAAGTAAACATTTATAATGGTACCGTGGTACCGTCGAACAAGTTCACAGAGTGGTTAACGTTGTAAATAAAACATTTTTGAAGAAAAAAATTACCTTTTAGCAGCATTTCTCGATGTTAGCCCGGCTTTTGATAAAGTTCGGCATCAAGAGCTGTTGCATAAACTGAAAAAGAACTTACCAGAGGAGCTGTATACACTCCTGAAATAGTATTTATCCTAAAGATATTTTCGAGTGAAGTTCGAGTTAACCTATACAAAATATAACCCCCATCAGATCAGGGGTGTCACAAGGAAGCGTTCTAGGACCACAACTGTGGTTTACACAGCCAACTTACAATAAAAGAGGCTTATCAAAAAGTGTACAGAGCCGACCGACAACTTTTTTCCGTAAGGTTCGCCACCTTCAATAATCCGAAAAACTGCTTTTTAGAGGGTTTTTGGGGATTCTCCCTATTTTATAGACTTCAAAATAAATCAAATCAAGATTTTTTATAGGTTATATATGAATTGAATTGAAGTAACTGAGTCCTTCAAAGGTAAGTAAAAACTCCTAAAAAACAGTTTTTTGAATTTAAAAATGTGAAAAAAAATTAGAAGTATAGTGTTTGATAACACACTAAAAAAATTCGACCTGCATCCATCGTGAATCACATGCATTTTTGGTTATGTGGTATGTGATTATGTACACTCAACCTACGGAAAATAGACACGTTTTGTAGAAACCTCAATTCTGCCGTGCTTAGCGAAAACGCCGTATCTGCAAATGTGCATATCTATCTTATTTGCTTACTAAAAATGACGTAAGTTAAGCGAAAATATATTAAACACAACGCATTTTATGCCGTATCTGCAAAAATGTTCATGGATACTTAGAATAAATGCCTTAATTAAAGGTCACTTGCCGCGTTTATCCTAAGCAGGCACTAGATGCGGCGTTCTGCCTAAGCATTTGACAGATGTTTACAGCATGTGTAAAATTTTTAATAAGGTAAGGCCGCGTTCAGAGTGGACGAGCAAAGAGCAAAGAGCAAAGAGCAAAGAGCAACGAGCAAAGAGCAAAGAGCAAAAAGTGCACGTTCAGAGTGGACGAGCAAAGAGCAAAGAGCAAAGAAGTGCTAATAGCGGGTAGTTACGCTAGACGAGAGTTTAGTTTTTTTCCACTCGGCTGTATGGATAGGAGCGGTAGGATATTTGCTCTTTACTCTCACAGTAATCCATGTAGTGAGACCGCTCCCGTCTGAAAAAATTTCCGATTCGGTCTCTTTGTGGATTCCTATTTAAAAATATTTTAAAATTTCCTTTAAACAAATCTGAAGGGTGTCGGGCAGAATTTTTGGACAGAAATTGTTTAAACAATTTTTTTTAAACAAATACAAAAGATCACGTTTTTTGCTCTGGAACATATATTTTTAAGTTTTGTGGGTCATTCTAAACAACAAAGGTATCTTGTAAATGTTCTCAAAAATTGATAGTTTTCGAGTTATAGGCAATTTAAAATCTGAAAAATGCGAAAATACGCATTTTCGAGGCCTAAAAACTCATATTTAAATTAGTATTTTTGAGGTTGCCAGATACTTAAATTGAAGTTTAAACATTTAGCCTCAAGACTCTGAAGAGTGATCGCGTCTAACCTTAATTTATACCGTTGTTTTTTAATTGTTAAATATGCGTGTTTATCCGATTTTTTGCCGGTGTGGCGCGCTCTATTTCAAAAATCTCCTATTTTCCTCCGAAAATTATTTTTTCTAGATTGTTTGGGATTTTCTAAATAAAATAAGTTTCTTGACATTTTTCTCAAAAGTTAACAGTTTTAAAGTTATAAGCGATTTAAAATCCAAAAATGAGTTTTTTATTAACTTATAACTTTAAAACTATTAACTTTTGAGAAAAAGTCAAGAAACTTATTCTATTTAGAATATCCCAAAAAATCTAGAAAAAATAATTTTCGGAGGAAATAGGAGATTTTTTAAATAGAGCGCGCCGCACCGGCAAAAAAATCTGATAAACACGCATATTTAACCATTAAAAAACAACGGTATAAATTAAGGTTAGACGCGATCACTCTTCAGAATCGAAGCTGAATGTTCATCAATTTAAGTATCTGGTAACCTCAAAAATACTAATTGAAATATGAATTTTTAAGCTTCGAAAATGCGTATTTTCGCATTTTTCAGATTTTAAATCGCCTATAACTCGAACACTATTAATTTTTGGGAAAAATTAAAAGATACCTTTTTTGTTTAGAATAACCCAAAAACCCTAAAAATATATAATAATAAAAATGCGAACTGAATAAAAATGGTACACATTTTTATTTTATAGTCGTATTACTCCGTAGAGTAAGTGCACACCTACATTGCATCCGATTTTCTCCGATCAGATCAGATCAGATCAGATCCGATCCGATCCGACAGGCGGTGCCTACATAGGGCTTTTCATTCACAGTCATTTGTTTCGAGCTTCTGTCATGTGTCACATAATAATAATTTATCTACGTCATACGTTATTGGTATATAAACAATACAAACCAAAGACGTATGGCGTAGATATATCAATATTATGTGACACATGACAGAAGCTCGAAACAAATGACAGTCGATGAAAAGCCCTATTAGATCCGTCTTTCTCCGATCAGATCAAATCCGATCAGACCGGTTTTCCGGCGAGGGTGCCTACATTGGTTCAGTAATCTTCCGACCACCGACAATAACGGCCGGTTTCACAAGGTAAAGTTAACTTGTGGTTAAGAGATAACCAGAAGTTATGTCAAAATATGCGTTTTAGTTTCAGGTCAACGGCGAAGTATGGTTAACTCACAGAATTTTTAACCACAGGTTGGAGTGGGTTACCCTTATGGGTATAGCCAGAAGGGTAACAATTATGAAACTGAAACGCATATTTTGGGGTAATTTTGAGGTTATCTCTTAACCACAAGTTAACTTTACCTTGTGAAACCGGCAGTAAGTTGCGATGAAGTGTTGAGATGATGACATTGAATATATTTAAACATGTTAGCTTGCAACCCCCAACTTGCAACCAACTTGCAACCAGTTTGCAACCAGTTTGCAACCAACTTGCAACCAGTTTGCAACCAGTTTGCAACCAGTTTGCAACCAGTTTGCAACCAGTTTGCAACCATCTTGCAACCAACATGCAACCATCTTGCAACCAACTTGCAACCAATTTGCAACCAACTTGCAACCAACTTGCAACTAAAATTGCAACTCAACGTGCAACCAATCGGAATGAAACCAAACACTTCTCGATGAGAATAGAAGAAGCTACTCCCGACGTCGGCCGATATCGGATCTGATCTGATCTGATCGGATCGGAGAAAAACGGATCCGATGTAGGCACCCCCATTTAATACTATGGGTTTATTTTCTATTCCGACGTCGGCCGACGTCGGATCTGATCTGATCGGAGAAAATCGGATCCAATGTAGGTGCGGCCTAACTAGGTGCATTTTTCCGTTGGAACTTTACCAGCTGCAGACGGGGGATGTGAATTGCATAGTGTAGAATTCCTTCCCTCTCGTCTTCACTGCAGCATCCATTTGACTTGCAAATTGTAGAAGTCTTGGAGGTGTCACCAGGAAAGTGTACCAATAAGTTTTCAATTTAAAAATCTTTTAGTAATATTTTTAATATTTTCAATATTAATAATTTACTATTAGGATTGAAAACTACTTCGTCTAAAAATATATGTTCCGGAGCAAAAAAACGTGATCTTTTGTATTTGTTTAAAAGTAGTTATTTATGAAACAGTTCGTGAAGTATGCTTTTTGCGAACGCACGCGATATTTAGAGCACGAGCGACAGCGGAGCGAGTGCTATACATCGCGTAAGTTCGCAAAAAGTACTTCATGCACAGTTTCATACAATATTTTATCTACTCTACCATAAACAAATAAAAAAACTGTAACTCTTCGTCACTGGAATTCATTTCTATTCTACAATTTTTAGAACTTTGACATTTAAAAATTTTAACTTCTTTCAAACCACAAAACTCTAAAAACTTTTGTCGTAATTTATTGCTCATTATGTCATCACCATGACAACGCCAAAGTTAAGGATATTTGATTATATGAAAGTGTGTTAAAAACAGTGCGAAAAAGTAAGTCCCATTTAAAATACATTGTTACTTCACGCTCACTTTAAACACTTCACGCACTGCTATCTATAATGACAGTTTTCACAAACTAAAAACTTACACATAATATAACATAGAGTAGATAAAATTGTTTAAACAATTTCTGCCCAAAAATTCCGCCCGGTGCTCTTCAGATTTGTTTAAAGGGGACATTTTTGAATAGGAATTGACAAAGAAACCGAATCAAAAATTTTTTCAGACGGGAGCAGTCTCACTACATGGACCAAAGAAATCAAACTTGTTTGGTTTCGCCGCTTTGCTCTTTGCTAGCACTCTGTGCACCTCCGTTTGCCAGTATGAGTTTGATTTCTCCGCTTTGCTCTTTGCTCTTTGCTCTTTGCTCTTTGCTCTTTGCTCTTTGCTCGTCCACTCTGAACGTACGCTAAGGCGGGCCATTCACGCTCTGATTTGTAGTACCTTTAGTGGTACTACTTTGTGGTACCTCTAGTCGTACTACTAGACCATTCACGCCCCAACATTGTATGTTTCTAGCCGCCAACAAAGGTCTTACCTTTCAGCCACCTGTTTTCACGGTGCGCGGTGGTGTACACTAAAATATGTATCGAGTAAAGTCTATGCAAAATATAATTCGGAGGATTTGTGTTTTTAAAAATTGGGTACATGAGTGAGGTTTCATAATTAAGCATGCCATAAGTTTCGTTTCTCTAGCATTTGTCTAGGGCTAATATGAACTAATTAATTTTTACGAATCTTATAATTTTTACGACTTTTTAAGATGTAGAGTAGTTATATTCTATTTTAGAAAGAAATAAAAACTTTTTCTAAACTGGAGCTGGGATTTACTTTGCTGTGGGTGGGTGTATCGTGTATTTTTAATAGTAGCAATTTTTCGTGCCATTAAAAGTTATTTTCTATTATTTATTTGCGAACCTAGGGATCTTTGCTCAGCGATGTACCAATTGAGATTTTGTTTGGAGCTGATGTTGTAAGCAAATTGTATACACGGAGGAAATACTAGTTACAGTGCGGTTTCGTAGCAAATTTACCATTTTAATTGGGAATAAATCACAATGTTAGTTAGAAATTAAATGTATTTACCGTTTCGACTTCTACTTCTGAAATCGTTATGAAAATGTTCCGAAGTGGAGGTCGAAATATCAAATAAATTTAATGTATAACTAATATCGTGGCTTATTCCCAATTCAAATAGTAAATTTGCATAAGATGCCAAAAGACAATAGTTTTAGATTAATAAGAAACTGGTCTTTATTTACAGAAAGGAAAATGATTGGTCCCAACAAAAAGTAGATAATCAAGAATCGTGTATTTTAATAAGGGTAATTTTTGTGACAGTTTATTTTCTATTAAATATTTGCAAACTAGGAATGTTTGCGTAAAGAAACTTGTAGACATCCCATACGTAATATACTGCGAGGCATAAGTTAGGGATATAGAAAGTTTATGCTCATTTTCATAGTTGATTTTTTCGTGATTAATTAACGGATCGCGCTTATTTTTTCACTATTTTAGATATTTCTTCAGTATTAACACAGTTGTGCAAAGATTTACTTAAACTTCTTTTTTGTTCTTATACCGGGTGAAGGAAAAGAGATGTTTTTCTTATGTTAAGTTTGAAACACCCTGCAGGGAGAACGAGGTAGGATAATAAGTACGCATCGGAATCGTATTATAGTCTTATGTTTTGTGAACATTTTGTTTTTTTAATGTGCCTGATATCTTTAGAAACAAAGAAAATAGACGGTTTTGTAATTTAACATGTGTTTTAACCGAAACAAAGGTTTAAGACACCCTTTAGGGAGGAAAAGGTAAAATGGTAATTATGAATTGATACTACGTTGTAGTCCCATCTTTTGTGAACCATTTATTTCTTAAATTTCCCTGATATCTTTCATAACAAAGAAACTAGACGGTTTTAAATATGTGTTTTAACTGACGACTGCGATACGTGAGGTGGTCATGTCTTATCATACCACTAAGGCGAAATTATTTCCTATACATAGTGCGAAAGAAAAAGAATATGTTTAATGCACCCCTCGATATTTAAAGAGCCTCCAGATAGACACTGAATCCGTATTACTTTCAGAGAAATTCCACCCCAAAACATAAAGCCTCCATTAAACAATCTCGTCTCTCTTATCTTGTGCTGTGCATACCGCTTACCTGATCGACAAATACCTCTTATAGGTGTCGATAAGAACCGGTTACGTTATGTGCCTTTCTGTTTTTAAAGTTTTGTTAACTGTTATGTTTTAGTGTTAATTTAGTTTTGTTTCAGTTAAAATACATGTTAAGGAGTAAACCACCTATTTTCTTTGTTATTTTCTTTATCTTTAGAAAGCTAAAGATATCAGGGAGATTCAAAAAACAAAATGTTCACAAAACATAAGACTACAATACGATTCCAAACTATACACAGATTTGTACCTCGTTCTCCCTACAGAGTGTTTCAAACTTAACATAAGAAAAACATTACTTTTCTTCCACCCGGTATAAGTACAAAAAAGAAGTTTAAGAAGTTTAAATTTTTACACAACTGTGTAAATACTAAAGAAATATCGAAGATAATACAAAAAATTAGCGAAATCCTTTAATCCGTTCACGAAAAAAAGTTGCCATTTTTCAATGGCAACTGGAGAATGGTTTTAGAGAAATATATTGGTTTTTTAACCGTAACTTTTTTATTTTTATCTAAGAAAGTTTGGTAAACAAGTTTTTTATATGCGTTTATAAGATCTATAAGACTATTAATATTAAATCCTTTTAAAATCCTTAGTTGCAAAAAGAGGTGAATTTGAAAGGGTTGGTAAAGGTGATTTTTGCATGTTAGTACAAGTTTTTAGAATTAAATAAGCTACGATTTTATGTGTTAACATTTTTTCGTATCTCTGATACTAATCTTTCTATTCTGAAGAGAATGGAATTTTTTACCTAACTACAAAAAATCGTTATTCGCTTTTAACTCAATTTTTTTTAAAATAATCGTTCTAAGCCGGTCCAACTTCTATTAGTAATACATAAATAAAGAAGTCCGAATAAGGTCAATGACTAAGTTTAATTAGGGTGGTAATTAGGAAGTTGTTTCCGATCACTTTTTCACTGAAATAAAAATAGAGACTGACATTAATTTCACATTAAATCAATTAATTTTTAAACTAGAGACTTTTTTTCTTTACAGACATAGATCATTTTAAATACTTTAAATTAGTGTCGATAAGTTATCCTCGAAAAATGTATGGTTTTCCCGTCTTTTGACTTTGAAACTACAATAATTAGCACTTGACGAAGAAATGTTAACATATAATAAAGTACAGCTCGATTCACACACGCCGATTTTGGACGGTCGATTTTTATATCGACCTTCCAAATTCATATAGTGAACCACATGTGAGAAGAGGACATTGCACATACGCCGAACAGTGATCGACGGTCGTGCGTGTGTGTAATGTCCCACTCTCACATGTGGTTCATTATAGGAATTAGGAAGGCCGATATAAAATCGACCGTCCAAAATCGGTGTATGTGTGTAATTAGCGTAAGTCAGGCTATTAACGGTTGTGCGTTACTTTAAAGGAATCAGTGGTGGCACTAAGATCCCGCAGGCCCCCCGTAAGGTTGTTCACCAGCCCCCCCCCCCCCCCCCCCCCATAATACTTTACGATCACCATCATAAATGTTTTTTTCAAAATAAGTTAAAAATTTTTAGAGATACCATAATCAAACCAGACATTGCCGCTCGGAGCGGTGTGTTAGAGCGGAAACATTAGGTGTTAAGGATTTTTTCTCTAGCTTTAAAGAATCTGCATTGAATATCGGTCTAAAAATAAATGAACACAAAAAGAATACATGTTCGTCTGAAAACAAGAACGACGGCGAATAAGGCAAAATATATAAAGGATCATAACTTAGAAGTAGTTAAATAATTTAAAAATCTAGTAGCAACAATCACCAATGATAACAAAATAGATCGAGAAGTTGAAGCGCGAGTAATGGCAGGAGACAATTCTTTCTTTACATTTCAACATTTAATGAAATCGAAACTGCTCTCATGAGATGCAAAAATCCAGACATGTAAGACCATAATACGACCAGCAGTCAAGTATGGAAGCGAAACATGGACGCTAACAAAAATAGAAGTAAATAAATTACTAGGTGTGGAAATGTTAAATCCTACGAATGATATATAGGCCTTGCAGAGACAGTGTGACAGGCGAATGGAGGCGCCGATATAATAACGAGTTAGAGACTCTCTTCAGAAAGGAAAATCTAGTCAGATATATAAAGACCAATAGACTGAGATGGGCAGGGAATGTGATACACAGTAACGACAATATCCTTTTAAACAATATGTTTTGGGAAAAGCCAGATGAAAGAAGGTCTATAACAGCCTAGAAAAAGGTGGAAATATGCAAAAACGAATAAAATCCTTTATAAAAGGTACATTTGTGAAAATTCCTAAAAAGGGCTACATCACAGAACTAGAACTAGTTTTCGATCGGATAACCGATCATCATCAGTGCTTACGTGATTCTAATATGCTAACCACCAAAATACAAAAATATGTGGGTAAAAACCCTTTACAATTGATCCGTCATGGAAACATAGATAAAGTATGTGAAGTTAAACATAGATGTAAAAAATATCCAATGTATTATTATGCTCCAGGTACCATTTGAGCCCAAAATTGACTTGTTCACATGTTGACTATATGGAGGCAAGTGGAACTATGTACGTGGAAATATGCAGTCATATAAGATTTGGAGAAAAAGAGAGTGACAATGGGAAATAGTGGCACAAGACCGACAAACATGGAAGGCAATAATAAACGCGGCAAAGAATCACAAAGACTTGTAACGCGATTGATGATGATGATGAAGATGTCTACACAAAAGAAGAAGAAGAAATATTGCATTTTAATCGAAGATGAAATTGATTGTTCATATTGATTGATAGTTATATTATAAGCTATCGCTATATTTTGTTGAAATAATGCAGTATTTATTCACTCTCTACATTACGATAAAACCTTATGAACTTCATACTTAACTACGAGAAGTATTGGAGGACCACTTCAAATACATAAATTCACTGCATTATGCTCTCTTCTCTTCCTGTATACGTTCCAGATAAATCTTAAGATAAGCACTTGACTCTGGAATTGCTTTTAATTTCCTGTTTGTGTTCCCAGGAAATGTTTGTCTCTAGGTTGCATCGTTTCCTTCCCAAATGCAAACTGCAAGTGTCGGTCAGCTACAAAGGAAACATAATTTAATATGTGAGTAATGTAAAGGATTATGTGAAAGGTGCTTCGTTTTCGTAACTTTAAATGTTATCATATATAATATGGATGTACAGCAAAATGTGTAGTAAGTTTACAAAGTTAAGCAGCAAATAACGTTATATTAAGAGTTTATATATAGCCGAGCAGTTTAATTATTTATTTTATAAATAAAATTAAATTAATTATTTTATTTACTATTTTTATTGGGAATACGCCAAGTGTTGCTTTAAAACAACAGCTCGCACTCATGAGGGCGTTTTGCCATCGTCGACGTCGCGGTTTACCTGAAAACCCCAAACACCGCGGTTCAAGTTACCAATTAACAAATGCAACATCAACCTATCGTACACGTATAGCATTACGCTATAATTACTATTTCTGCTAATTTTATTTTTTCTTAATTTTTAATCATTATTTCTCAAAATCGAAACGACGTTAGTTATTCAAAATTCACATGTAAATAAAAACGGAATGTATCCTTCACCATCTGTTTTTCGTTTGTGCGGTAACAAACTGTATCCTCATAAATTAAGTACTATATCAGACAATTGTGTCAACAACTCACTAATGCATTCAAGGGAGTTTTCTTAAAACTGCAAAAGTATACGCCAGACCTAAATGATTTATTGTCATCTGGTCAGAGGGAAGGAACATAATAAACAGATTAAACGTTGGCCAGAAGCTTTTCCGATGCCTAATCAAGAAGCAGACAAAGTAGCCAGAACATTTTTTGACTCCCAAGTGTATCACAACAGATCAAGGCCGACAATTCGAATCGCATCTCTTCAAATCAATCTGCAAATTAACTGGAACTACCCATTTAATGACAACCGCCTATCATCCGTAAGCAAATGGTATGGTAGAAAGGTTTCATCGACAGTTAAAAGCAGCAATTCTATGTCATAAAAACATCCGATGGACCGAAAGCCTACCTTCAGTGTTACTGGGCATACGAGCAGCGTGGAGAGAAGATTTAGGTACTTCAGCCGCCGAACTCGTGTACGGAGAACCATTGTGTTTGCCAGGTGAACTATTGTTTTCGTCGCGAAGAAACACCGACGACAGTGCTCACATATACTTAAAACGCTTCGAAACCATTTCGAAAACCTCCGTCCTACGCAACCGTCGCATCATGGATCCAAAAGCACCTTCATTTTCAAAGATATGAAAACCACCTCTCACGTTTTCATTCGCCGTGATACAATCAAAAGCAGCTTAGAAAACTCATATCACGGTCCTTTTCCTGTAGTCAAACGAGGTGACAAAACTTTTGTCGTCCGTGTAAATGGAAAAAAAAACAACAATTTCCATAGACAGATTGAAGCCAGCGTATGATCTTCACGAAAGTACCCATCACGAGACAGAAAAAATGACAGTATCCAGCAAAACAAACAACAGACCGGAGAGAAAAGGAAGATTTACCGCAAGTTACCAAGAAAGTGTCGGTTCTCAGTGAATTAAGTGATTTTTCCTTCTCCTCGTATAAACTTTGCATTGTTTTTTTTTTATTTTTCAATTTTCATTATAATATGTATTATTGTGTATCATCTTGTGAATCAAAGATAGAATAAAAATTTTATTTTTTTTTAATATAACGCGGGCACATAAATTTGATACACCCTGTATATTGATTTCTAACTATTTATTATAAGTTAGTTTTTAAGCAGTGGGTTTGTCCTTAATGAGTTTTTCCCTGAAGAATTAAAGAAATTAGTAAATAAAGTGATGTGAATAGACAATGTGTTTCGGGATTATAATTTTAAAACGGTTGTTTTGTTGAGGGAGAGGCCAAAAGCCACAGGTAATTATTATACTTAGAAAAATAAGGTAGAGAAAGTTGGAATTTTAAGACTCTTTGTTTAAGCCCCAAGTAAATTTGTAGAATTCCCGAAAAGTAATTATTATGAGTAGAAGTATTTGTTTGAAAGGATGCATGGGTTTTTCGAATGAAAAAAGTGGAATGGGGATGAAGAGAAGGGTGAATGTTCAGATATTTTGGAAAAGGAGATTATTATGTGCCCGGCATCGCAGAAGAGCAGTCAAAGTTTTAGTGAATAGTTCAGAAGCAAGTACCAGTGCTTGTTAGATAGTGAAGAGTGTAGCTGAAAAGTGGAACGGGAGACAGATCAAATTGAGAAGAAATACCTCTTTGATTCTGTAAAGCCCAAGGGAAAGAATATTATTGTGAGAAAGAGAGGAGAGAATTTTGAAGTTTTTTTTAACGAGTACTGGTCAAAAGAGGCCTGGCTCGTGTTTTGGAGAATTAGTTGCTGGTATGCTGTTGGATTGATGCTGAGAACGGAGAGGGCTTTGGTGGGTAGCCTAACGTAATCAACAAGGAAGAGCTGTTTGGGTCAAGAGGAGACATCATTGTGTGTGAATCAAAAGGTCAGTCAATAACTTATGTGATAGATTTTCTGTATGTTCAGAAGTACATTTTTTTGACTAAAAGCATATGAACTAGGATTCCAATATTTCAAAAATTTAATAGGAAGTACAAGTAGTTTTGTGAATATCTAAATTTGTTTGTTTAGTTTGTTTTATCAATATTATCAAGAACAAACCGATAAATATTTGTTGAATTAAAATTAATTTATGTGGTTAAAGTTTCATTGGGACAGTTATGCCCACAGGATTTAATTGATAAATTTGCAGAATATTGCTTTTGATAATAAAAGATATTTGTATGTGTTTATTTATGGTATTTCTATTTATTTCCTTTTCCTATTTTATCCCGATAAGGATCAACTAAGAGATACTGAAACCACGAGAAAGGATAAGTATAACCTAAGATAATTTAGTTACTTTTTTTTGTATGATAAAAGGCACCTTGAGATTTTTCTTAATTTTTATGTATGATTTGCGACAATTGACTAATTAATTAAATAAATACTAATTATTATAAAAGTAAGAGAAAGGAGATCATAGCAGTATATTATGTATTATCTATGATCTTGGTCACTCGGAAGGGGGTATATAGCATTACGCTATGATTACTATTTCTGCTAATTTTATTTTTTTCTTAATTTTTATTTATTTTTTCTCAAAATCGAAATGACGTTAGTCATTCAAAATTCACATGTTCCGTCAATTCCGTCAGCATCACCACCGGAACATGCAACCGCTCAACGTCGTCAAACCGCGGCGGTTGTAAGTTACTAAGGAAGGAATGGGACTGCCAGACAAACGCTATCATGGTACAAACGTTGGCTAACCGCGACGTCAACTTCTCAAAAACCGCCCTCATATAGTAGTACCTACAAGGTTGTACGATGAATTACGACACTCGCCTACGGCTCTTGTCGCAAACTTCATCTTCGTGAGTAATAGCCATCATTACATGCTCGTTGTGGCATGAATAATATATATCGTCTAATATATTAAAAGTGGCATGAACCACTTTAACATAACTTCAGCCCGTGAGTAGTGAAATATTACTCACGGGTAAAATAATTGGTGTTATTATGGTCAAAAAAAGTGAATAATGAGCATGTTATTCAACCTTCGCAGAAAAAATATTGAAAATTCAATCAAATTTCTTTCTTTTGACAAATTTTTAACTTTTATTACTTTTTTGATCACTATCGTAAAGGTGAACAAAGGAGATATACTCGTAGTCATGGGAGATCTAACGCGAAAGTTGGCAAAGACAACAAGGGAGTGGAAACATGCATGGGAACACATGGAGTAGGAAATAGAAACAACAATGGAGAGAAACTTATAGAACTTAGCCTAGAAAACAATTTTGTCATTTAAGGAACGATTTTCCCACAAAGACTGCCACAAAATAACCTGGACATCAGCAGATAATAAAACGCAAAATCAAATAGACCACATCTTGATTAATAAAAAATGGAGAAGTAGCCTTCTAGATGTACGAAATAAAAGATCAGCAGATGTAGGAAGTGATCACCACCTACTAATAGCAGAAATAAAAATAAAAATCAAGGCAAAAAGCGGGAGCAAACAATATAGCAAACGAAAAAGATACAACATACAACAACTGAAAGACAGTGAAACCCAAAAAATGTGGAGTAACAAAATAAAGTTGAACACAGAAACTGTGAACAACACACAGACAAATATAGCAAACAAATGGGAGATGATCAAAAAGATTGTACATCAGACCGCACAGGAAGTGTTGGGCTACAACGAAGAAAAGAAATCAGAGTGGCTAAGTGATAATACATGGCAACTGATAAAAAAGAGGAAGAATTTAAAAGCCGAACTAAATAGAATACAAAAATTAGACGATAAAATCAGAATAACCCAAGAGTATGCAGATGCAAATAAACAGGTAAAAAAGAGCGCTAAGAGTGATAAAAAAATTGACAGAGAAGATGGTGCGCTTAGCAGAAGAGGCAGCCGAAACAAATAATCAGAGAGAGCTGTATATAACCACTACACGTCTTTCAAATAAGAACTTCAACAGTGACAAACCACTAAGGATAAACGAGGAAACTCCAACGAAGAAAAAAATAACTGAAGCAATCCGGCACCTGAGGAACAACAAAGCAGCAGGAATAGACGATATCCCAGCAGAAATGTGGAAAGCGGACACTGAAAGAACTGTGGAGCTAATAGCACCACTATTAGCAGATATATGGGCTGAAGAAATCCTACCTACGAAATGGAATACTGGAATTAACGTTAAGCTCCCAAAAAAAGTGGACGTACAGCTATGCGAAAACTGGAGAGGAATAACGCTGTTATGTTCCATAAATAAAATATTAGCATTTATTGTTCATCAAAGAATCAACAATATAATAGACACAACTCTCAGAAAAGAACAAGCGGGTTTCAGAAGGGGAAGATCCTGAATAGACCAAATTTCGACGGCAAGAATCATCATAGACGAAACTATAGAGCAGAACGCAGCCTTGATAATGGCATTTATAGACTTTGCTAAAGCCTTCAACAGCATAAAACATACAGCCCTGTGGAAAATCTTAAAGCTAAATAAATTACCTCCTAAGATCATTGGAATAATCAAAATGATGTATCAGCAAACAACATGTCAGGTACTGCATAAAGAGCAAATGACAAATAAAATAAAAATAGAAGTAGGTTTAAAACAAGGTTGCATACTGTCACCTTTGCTCTTTAATATATGTCTTAATCATATACTGAAAAAACAATTGAAAGAAAAAACGGGATCCCTTTGAAATAACTACAGAACAAGAAACTAGCAGATATGGAATACGCAGATGATATCTGTTTCGTAGCGAACACAATAGATGATATGAAGAGCATATTAAGGAAGTTAGACCTAAAATCGGCAGAAGTGTTACCTCCGAATTATATCCTACTGCATGGATTTTAATGAAATTGTGGGCCTAGCCTCTACTTATCTCTTAATTCAAAGTCTACCCTATGCCGATGTGTGCTTTTATCTTGGGGGTGGTTCCCACCCCTTCTTAGAGGTGGAAAACTTTTTGGTTAAAATTACCACGGAATTAGCTAGAGAACCTAATACTAAGCAAAAACTGTTCTATAATTTTTTTTTTGAAAACAATATTATATTAAACATTTTTGTAGGTCATAAAAAACAAACAGACGCCTTCCTTCATAAATCTTCTAGTTATAATACAAAAAGAGATATGGTAGGTGAAAATAGTTTGTTTTTTGGTACATTCTCAAGTTGGTGTATTCAACATAAAATAACAGAGAAACGGTCGATTTTAGGTGTATGATGTGTTGACGTTATTTTAGGTGTTTAAAATGATCTATATTAAAGGTCCATTACATTAAAACTAAGCGAGATATGCTGCAAACAAAATTGAAAACTAATGTTTTTAAGAGAAAACGTGAAGTAATTTTAACCCCCATCTATCAAAATGTAAATGCACGTTTTACTTATACAATACCTTTTATTATAGTGTTATTTCTATGTTCAAAAAGTTGTACGGGTTTGAAATGAATGGTTTTTGAAAAAAAAAGATAAAATTTTAGAGAGCATTTTTAAATTTTCTTAAAAATCATCCTTTTTCTCCATGTAACTCGAAAATGATAAGAGATAAAGTAATGAAAAATAAAAAAGAAATTTTTATCCGAAAAAGCCCTACATTTTGTGTGGTATCTTTTTTTCGTATCTCTTATTTTTTTCGAGTTACATGGAAGAAAAAGAAGATTTTTAAGAAAATTTAAAAATGCGCTCTCTAATTTGATCTTATTTTTTTCAAAAACCATTCATTTTAATCCAGTCCAACTTTTTAAACATAGAAATAACAATATAATAAAAAGATTGTAGAAGTAAAACGATTTATTCTCATTTCTTTTTAAAATATATTAGCCATAAACTTTTTTGCAGAATATCTCGCTTAGTTTGAATATGATCGACACATAGTATTGCTCATTTTAAAGGTCTTTTTAAGCACTACAAAATATACTAATATCATTGAACACCTAAAATCGACAGTTTCTCTGTTATTTCTAGTTGAGTACACCGATTTGAGCATGCAGCTAAAAAACAAACTTTTCTTACCTATCATATCCCTCTTTGTATTTTAACTAGAAGATTTATGAAGGAACGAATCTCTTTGTTTTTTTATAAACTACAGAAATATTTCATATAGTTTTTTTTTAGATGCATAGTTTTTAAGGTAGGTATTCGCAAAAATTTGTCCGAAAAGGTGTAATTTTTTAATGAAAATGGCCAATTTTCAACCACGAATAACTCAAAAAGTATTGAGTTTTTAAAAAATAATTATAGAACAGTTTTTGCTTAAAATTAGGTTCTCTAGCCTCTTCCGTGGCTATCTTAACCAAAACATTTTTTACCCCCAAGAAGGGATGGGAATCACCCCCAAGATAAAAGCACACATCGGCATAGGGTAGACTTTGTTTCTTGAGCTATTCCCTACTTACTGTGAAAATATCAAGTGAATCGATGTAGTAGGATGGAATTCGGAGCCAAATACCCTCATTGACTGCCCTATTTGGAACCTTCGCAAATATATGAAGACCAACACAGATTAGCAAAATACTAAAATAAGGCTATTTAATAGTAACGTGAAAACTGTGCTATTTTATAGGGCAATAACTGGCGGAAATGTAAATCAAATCCAAGTTTTTCTAAATAGATGTCTACGTAAAATTCTTAAGAGGAAACAGTAGCGATCAACAGGTAGCGAAAACGCGTTCCAAGATTGTGGCTGTAATTTTGAATATTTTTTCGAGATATTTGGCACACGTATTCGTAATATAATAAAGAATGGCGGTACAGAGCCCAATTTGAAAAATATATTAATATGTGGAAATTACTCTGTAATTAAATACAATATTAAAAAACGAGCCTGTACCGCCATTAAGAAGAACAAAACAATACGCTTTCTTCAAATAAATTTTTTTATCCGATGCCTAGATTTTGTGTCATTTTGGAACTACTTAATTTTTTTATTTCATTAGTAGTTCCAAAATTGCACAAAATCTAGGCATCGGATAAAAAAGTTTATTTGAAGAAAGTGTATTTTTTTGTTCTTCTTAATGGCGGTACAGGCTCGTTTTTTTAATATTGCATTTAATTACAGAGTAATTTCCACATATTAATATATTTTTCAAATTGGGCTCTGTACCGCCATTCTTTATTATATTACGAATACGTGTCCCAAATATCTCGAAAAAATATTTAAAATTACAGCCGCAATCTTGGAACGCGTCTTGGCTACCTGTTGATCGCTACTGTATAACCTTAAGGTGTATTGGCCCAATTCCATAACACATGTAGCACTATGGAGGAATACCAGATAAGAACCCATCAGAACAACAATAAAGAGGAAAAGATGGAACTGGCTGGGACTCACCCTGAGGAAAGAAAATGCAGACATCACAAAACAAGCACTGAAATGGAGTGCTGTAGGACGAAGAAGCAGAGGAGGCCTGACCAAAACATGGAGGAGTACCATTGAAGAAGACTACAAAAGTATGAAGGAAACCTGGGGAGAAATAGCAACCATGGCCAGAAATATAGAGGAATGGAGCAGCTTCGTGAATGCTCTATGCTCCTGCATGGAGTAACAGGATTTTATATATATATATATATATATATATATATATATATATATACATATATATATATATATATATATATATATATATATATATATATATATATATATATATATATATATATAAAAAACAAGGCTGAAATATTGGGGTAGCAGCAATCTCAAAGAAAACTCTTTATAATAGTTCCAAGCTTTTTTAGAACAAAATTTTTTATATATAGTTTTTAATTTTAATTTTTATATACGATTTGTACCAGGACAAAATTTCGTTTTATATGTCAGTGTTTAACAACTAGGCTCAACATCCTCAAATAATGTAAGTACAAACATATAAGTAACTCTTTAGTAAGATTGTTTTGTGATGTGCAGTGTTTTTAGTGAAAGTATTGACTCTGCATTTCTCAAAACAATTTTTTGTTGTTTTTGTGTTTTTGGGGATCCTCGACACCTGGTTTAGTGAGAGGAAACTATGGTGTTCTGGATTTTTGGTAACACAAAGATAGCAATTATTATTGATTTCAGTTAGCCTATTTGTTAGATACTGTCTATTTATGATTGTAGTTTCCCTGATGATGAAAATAAACATTTTCGAAAGCTTGGAACTATTATAAAGAGTTTTCTTTGAGATTGCTGCTACCCCAATATTTCAGCCTTGTTTCCTAACTGTTCAGCAAATATTATATACCTTTTATATATATATATATATATATATATATATATATATATATATATATATATATATATATATATATTACTTTTTTGACAACGAGACTTTTTTCTTTTCTACTGACACTGACAATTCTGTATTCAATAAAATAGCTTAGGAGAGACTTAATACTAACTTTTTTTACAAATCGTAGATAGCGACTAAAAAACTACCTGGCTTGACTTCTTCACTACCTAATTTTCTAATGTCTTATTAGTCCAGATCCAGAATAATTTTTCAAACATACTGAAACGGAAAGTGACGTGGTCTATAAACTCAACGTCATTGAATAAACCTCGCCGATTAAAAAGAGATGCCTACCATAAATACAAACATTTTTTTCTTTGTCACACTGGTCACACAGTTTTATATTGCAGCGCGTAGTCTAGGTATTACTTTTGTATGTCTATGAGTTAGACTACTTTGCAGCCGCGTTCTTAATATTGACCTTGGAGTTCAAATAACTGCAATATCTTTCCAGTCCTACTGTATGAACTGAAAGCGTGGACTCTAAGTGAGGCTATACCTAAACGCATGGAAGCGTTTGAGATGTGGGTATACAGACGACTACTAAGAATAAGCTTGGTCGACAGAGTTAGAAATGTGGATGTTGTTAGACGCCTTCACCAAATAACATAACTGGTCAATATAATAAAGAGACGCAAGCTGTATAACTTCGGTTAAATTATCAAACATCCTGAAAAATATAAACTTTTACATAATGATCGTTCAAGGATAGATCCAAGGTTAACGTGGTCCTAATAGAAGAAGAACATATCGACGGTGAAAAAGCAAAACACTTGAAGCGACATTTTGGTCAAAAATGACATTTATATATCACTGAAATCAGCATTTTTTCCTGCGTCGATTGGTAATAGTTTCATCACTCTCTGAGGACTTTGATGTCGCTTAAAGTATTGCAGTTTTGTGGATCATTTTTTATCACCGATAATTGTACCGACACAAAATTTTGTCAATTTCCGTATAGGTTGCTCTTAAGTTAACACCCGTTTGATATATTTGGCATTCCAATTGTTTATGCTTTCCCTGTTTAGCTAGCGAGAGGTGGTGAAATTGTTTTTCCTTACCCTGAACTATGTTACTAAAAATACTTTTAAAGTGTTTTTCGGTGTTCATACTAGTTAGTGGTAGGTGACTTAAATCATTTTTCCTATCTAACATTTATTGCAGAACGCATATTAATGTGTTTTCCTGATATTTTCAGAATGGGTTGAATGGCGTTCAATTTGTTTTGCAAGATGTCTAATAAAATACGATGTGTCGTTTAATGTAACGTATAAAAAATTATCACAAATGTTTTTAAATTAACCGACAGCATTACAATTTTTATAAATGGCGCCTAAATTGTTTTGACTTCAATTGTAAATGATGTTTAGTGTCGTTTAAGATATACACTGTGTCCGTAAAGTATGGAACAAATTCTTTTCTGGCTAAACAGAGCATTTTAAGAAATAATCCTGAAACACGTCGATTTTTGATTTTAATTTACCGTATTTTAAAGTAATATTCTAATATACAGGGTGAATTACTTTCGAGTAATGACGTCACCGTCATTTTTTTTTAAATGGAACACCCCCATTTTGTTTCAATTTTCAGATTACTCTAGCTGAGCTGATTTTAAAAATATATCACATGTTGATTCAAATTGATACAGGGTGGACCAAAATACAATAGCTTTGTGTGTGTTCATAAAGTAACGCGTTAGTTAAATTAACAATATTATCAAAAATACTTATTGTATTTTTGATATTTTAATTAATTTTTGATTTCATTTAATTTTTGATATTGTTTAATTTAATATTTTAATTTGATATCAAAAATTAATTAAAATTTAATATTATGAATACACACAAACTATTGTATTTTTGTCCACCCTGTACCAATTTGAATCAACATGTGATACATTTTTGCAATCAGCTCAGCTAGAATAATCCGAAAATTGAGACAAAATGAGGGTGTTCCATTTAAAAAAAAATGACGATGACGTCATTACTCGAAAGTAATTCACCCTGTATATTAGAATATTATTTTAAAATACGGTAAATTAAAATTAAAAATCGACGTGTTTCAGGATTATTTCTTAAAATGCTCTGTTTAGCTAAAAAAGAATTTGTTCCATACTTTACGGACACAGTGTATATTTTTCTGATTATTTAATTAACGTGTCGCTTAATGCAACGTTTTTTTAACGAATTTTTTGCAATAGTGCGGCAGATTCGTGCAATATATTATAAGAATTGCACATTTAATGATACAAGCGTATAATTTGGTCCACATATACTGCACAAATAAAGGTTCAAATTTAGATATGAGGCCATCTCAGATTTTGCCTTTTACAAAAATGGCGGTCATTCAAAATGGGCGATTATACATATATGACTAATAGCACGATATCTTTTGAATGAAAAGTCCGATTTCAACCAAATTTGTTACGTAAATTCGTTTTGTGATTTACAAGATCGATGCCATAAACTGGAAGAATCGTTTTAGCAGAAGTTTTGTTTTTCCTGGTTTTTTATGTAAAACTATTTTATATTATGTAAATAATTTATTTGCAATTTTTTCACCCTGTATATATTAATTTTTCAAAATGGTAATACCACTATTGAAAAGAGCGTAAGAATATGTTTTAGGAAATATTTTGAACTTTGTAGTTATGTTAATTATAATTACCATTTAATAAATGCATAACGTATCTTCACATGTACCTATGTGTGGCAGATTCGTGCAAATATTATAAGAATTATTGTACATTTAATGGTAGAGTCATATAATTTGGACAACATATACTACACATACAAAAATTTCAAATTTAGATATGAGGCCATCTCAGATTTTGCCTTTTACAAAAATGGCGAGCATTGAAAATGGCGGCTATACATATGTGACTAATAGCACGATAACTTTTGAACGAAAAGTCCGATTTTAGCCAAATTTGGTATCAAGTTTCTTTTTTGATGAATAAGATCGAGGTCTTGAACCGGAAGAATCGGTTTACCAGAAGTTGTGTTTTTACTGTTTTTTATGTAAAAATATGTTGCTGTTTTTTTCAATTCTTTCACCATGTATATATTAATTTTTCAAAAAGGTAATACCGCCATTGAAAATAGTGTAAAAATATTTTTTAGGAAAGATTTTGAACTGTTTAGTTATGTTAATTACCATTTAATAAATGCATAAGGTATCTTCACATGTACCTATGTGCGGTAGATTCATTTTGAATGCCTGCCATTTTTGTAAAAGACGAAATCTGAGATGGCCTCATATCTAAATTTGAATCTTTGTATGGGTAGTGTGTGTGGTCCAAATTATATGCTTTTACCATTAAATGTACAATAATTCTTATATTATTTGCACGAATGCTCCGCACATAGGTTCATAGGTACATGTTAAGATACGTTATGCATTTATTAATTGGTAATTAATATAACTAAAGAGTTCAAAATATTTCTTAGAAAATATTTTTACGCTCTTTTCAACGTCGGTATTAACTTTTTGAAAAATTAATATACACAGGGTGAAATAATTGGTAAAAAACAACATGTTTTTGCATAAAAATCAGGAAAAACAGAACTTCTGGTAAATCGATTCTTCCGGTTCAAGACCTTGGTCTAACACATCAAAATAAGAATCTATATAACAAATTTGGTCGAAATCGGACTTTTCGTTCAAAAGTTATCGTGCTATAAGTCACATATGTATAGTCGCCATTTTGCATGCCCGCCATTTTTGTAAAAGGTAAAATCTGAGATGGCCTTATATCTAAATTTGAACATTGATGTGTGTAGTATATGTGGTCCAAATTATATGCTTCTACCATTAAATGCACAATAATTCTTATAATGTTTGCACGAATTTGCCACACATAGGTACTTGTGATGATACGTTATGCATTTATTAAATGATAATTAACATAACTAAAAAGTTCAAAATATTTTCTACAAAATATTTTTACGCTCTTTTCAATTGCGGTATTACCTTTTTGAAAAATTAATATATACAGAGGGAAAAAATTGAAAAAAAAAACATATTTTTACATAAACAACCAGTAAAAACACAACTTCTGGTAAACCGATTCTTCCGGTTCACCATATCCCTCTTGTAAATCAAAAAGAAAACCTATATACCAAATTTGGTTGAAATCGGACTTTTCGTTCAAAAGTTATGGTACTATTAAACACATAAGTATAGCCGCCATTTTGAACGCCCGCCATTTTTGTAAAAGACAAAATCTGAGATGGCCTCATATCTAAATTTGAACCTTTATATGTGTAGTATATGTGGTACAAATTATATGCTTGTATCATTAAATGTGCAATTGTTTCACATATCGGCCGCACTACAAGTGACGAAGTTATAAATAGAAGTGCCAATCAAAGGTCGCTTCAGTCAGTGATCAGCCGTTACGGGGAGAGATCACGTTTGTTGAGACTTGTCGATAAGGGTGATGGTAGAACCGAGTAAGTAAATTATTACCTTTTGTTTGTTAATTATCTTAAAAGTATCCGATTTATTATTAGTATATGGTATTATTTTAAATAAAAAATAGTTGTTTATCTATTAAATTTGTCATATTCATTAACTGCCTAATTCAAAAACTTTTTTACAGTTACGTGATGATGGACCGTAGGAAGTTTTATAAAAAAGTAATATCCGAATTCTCTCAGGTACGGGCTAGACGTAAATTATCCTTCGAAGACGAAATATCATCAAACCCTACACAGAAACAACAATCTTCGGAATTAACTTCATTATTGGATAATAATCAACCCTTGACAAGCATTGACAATATGGGTGATCATGTTTCATCTTCTAGAATATTTTATAAAAATCATCAGTCAATAAGTAAATCAGGTATGTATTATATTTAATAATTATTTATTCACTATATTTACCATTGTATGATTTTCACTTCACTTTCGCCTATGTTGTCATCTGCCTTTATAAGGTTAAAAGCGGCTTTTGTTTCTATTAAACGCATTGGTGGGATTGAAACGTATGTACCTGTTATATTTAAAGTAAATGACGAGTGTTTACTGTTTGGACTAAATTTTTCTTGAGATATGTTATGAACACAAAGCTTCTCTCTATACAAGTAATAATGGATACAATAGTTTGAGAAATAAATTGTAGTAATTTATTTCAGAAATACACAAAAACACCGATGTCCCACAAATAGAATGTTTGCAAAACAATAATACCGATGGCCATAATACTGAGACTCCACCAACCTTGGAAGGAATAGGTTCGTATTGGAATTTGTTATTTTCAATAATATTAATTTGCAAGATTCAACTAGTTGATAAAAGATAGATGATGATTTGAGTTTTAAATATCATTTTAGAAAAGGGTAGACGATACACTATAGCAAACATTATCATTACACGGCTCTGAAATGCTCAACTTGCGAACGTTTTGGGTGCTTCATTTGTATGTACCTTCATGATAATTTATTGTTAGTCTTTCTATTATTCATTCTTGTTATATTAGCCCTATTATGAAATATAAATAAAATATCATCTCTTTTATTTCAGTTGACACTGTTGCAGAGTTTCAACGGACTATTGATAGCAATGTAATAACAAACACAATGGAAAATTTAGTCGCGCCAAAGATGCTGCTTCTGATCCTATTAATATTAAGCAAAATACAAAACGATCCAAACGACCCAGACTTAACAAAAAGACATATTGTGAATTTATCTCCGATAATGAAGACCCGTTTTTTACTGATGGTTCTAGTTCGTGGAGTGATACAGGTAACACGTCTTCAGATACATCTACCCATTATAAGAGGCCCAAGAAAAAGATAGTCAAAAAAACACAGAAGGTAAGTAAGGAGTTATCCAGTAAAATAGATGATATTGACATAACTGGCGAAAAAGGTAAAAGAACAAAACGAATAAACTATAGAAAGGATCTTAAAAATAGAGGTCAAGAGTATCCCGAGCAGATGGAATAATACGTTCTAAAAGAGAAATTAAACCTAATCCTTGTATCGGGAAAAAATGCGGCAATGGCTGCCAGAATGTACCCGAAGAACGAAGATTGTCATTGTTTCATCATTTTTGGAGTTTGAGCAGTGCTAGACAACGAAATTGGATTGTAAATATGAGCCGACGAAATTCTATCAAAAGAAAACGTTCAAAAGATAGTGGGAAACGTTCTTTTTCGTACGAATATTACATTAATGATAACGAAGATAGACGAAGAGTCTGCCAGCAGTTTCTACTTAACACCCTAGATATTACACAAACTTATGTGCATTATACACTAACAAATTCCATTGGGATCTGCAAAAGGTGCTCTAAGAGGTAAAATTATACCTGCTAATAAAACTAAGGAAACTACACGACAAAGCGTTATAAACTTCATCAAAAAGTTGCCAGCACTGCCCTCTCACTACTGTCGAAAGGATACTACTAAACTTTACTTACCAGTAGAATTTAGGAACCAAAAAAATTTGTACCGTATTTACAAAGGCGAAAAAACATCCGAAGGAATAGACTATGTGAGTGAAAAATTTTTTTTAAACATATTTAATACTGAATTTAATATAGGTTTTCATATTCCTAAGAAAGATAAATGTCTCAAATGTATTAAATTTGATGCAGCAAACACTGAAGAGAGCAAAGCAGAAAAGGAAAGGAAAAGAAAGCTAGCAAGGAAAGGTACACTTTTCATCGTGAAATGAGTCAGAAACGCACAGATTTAATTTGTACATCTTTTGATCTTCAAAAGGTATTGAACACTCCCCATGGCGAAAGTATGTAACTCTATTATTCAAGGAAATATGCCGTATACAACTTATGTTTTTATGAAAATGGTAGCAGAGAAGGCATGTGTTACATCTGGGGAGAAACTGAAGGAAAACGAGGGAGCAATGAAATTGCTTCTATTATCCAGAAATACATAGATCTAGTGGATGCACGCATCTCAGTGAAACACCTCATACTGTATTCCGATTCATGTCCCGGACAGAATAAGAATAGGATCATTTTGTCAGCCATTCATAATGCGCTTAAAAACTGTGAAAATATTGTAAGCATCCAAATGAACTACTTGCACCCGGGACATACAGAGATGTCTGTTGATTCTATGCACTCTGTTATAGAAGGCGCTGTAAAAAATACTATTGTATGGGCCCCTTCGCAATGGGCTACAGTTTTTTAGTTAGCTAGAAAAGAACCAAAGCCTTATAACGTCAGTTATTTGGATCATACAGATTTCCAAGGTTATAGAAAATTTGCTGACAAATATTTTCGCGGTAATTTAACTGGAAAGATAAGCAAGATCAGAGTTGCTACTTTTAAAAAGCCTAAAATCAATCAGATGTCAGTCAAATATAGCATGAGATCCGCTGAAGAAGAAGAAATTATTCCTATCATTATGGGAGGAATAAATTCAATGGTCGTGGACCAATTGTACAAAACATCTTTGCCCATAACTAAAACAAAATATAACGATTTAAAAAAAACTTTGTGATGATCAGGTGATCCCCAAATTGTTCCAAAAGGAATATATAAATTTACCTTCAGTTACAGGAATTGATACCCTCGCAGAAACGGACATAGACGACATTATGTAAAACTTTGTTTTAGATATTTAATTTTTGTTTTCATTTCACATCAGTTAGCCGTATATGTTTAATACCCAAACTTATTGTACACAGGATTTATCTTGTATAACGAACGAGTTTTTGTTTTTATACTTTATTATATTAACATTATTTTCTAAACGTTATTTTATTTCTGATAACCGTCACCCTAGATATAGGTAAGTGTCGAATTAAAACTAGAGTGCAATAATTATGTTTAATAAGGTATTAGATGACTCGTAATAATGTGCCTTTGTCGTTACAATTACTTCTTCAGTTTATTTTATTTTAGTTATAATAATAATGTTTTCAATTAAATTTCTTTTAAAAATCTTAGTTTTTTTATTCTTTCCTTTACTTATTTAGTACAAGAGTAGGTAGTTACTTAATTTATTCATTGCCTAATTTTTATTACTTGTTAAAGTACTTAAGTTGTTTTCTCGAGGCATTTTAGAGAGTATGGCGTCATATAATTTGTTCTGCCTAGCAGATATAAAAGTTTACCAATGCAGTTGAATTGTTTTTATGCATCTCATAATTTGGTAAGATTGGTGGTTAATGCGTTTTTCCTTACCCAAATAAAGTGTCTGTGTGTACATTAAATTGTTTTGCCTTATTTTATATTTTGACTAAAATCATTAAACGCCGCTTATTTTTATTTATGTATATCTACCATTCTAGTTTCTAAACTGACCGTAGATAAAGAGTTTAAAAATTCTGACATACCGTTTTTTTAATATCGAGATAAGAGTAAAATTGAATTTTTAATGAATTTTTTTCGTAAAATTATAACTTTAATTGGCTTTCCTGTAAAGTTTAAAAAATGGCGCTTCAAGTGTTTTGATTTTCCACCGTCGATATATATAATATCGGTTTACAACGTTCTTCGACGTCTTCCGATTTCCAATCTCCATCTCGTTCTGTCATTCCATAGATGGTCCTCGAGTTCTCTGTCCCTGATTTCTCTATCAACTCCTTAGAAGAAGAACATCATGACTGAAAAATCTAAGATAATGGTACGGAAAATCGACTGTATATAATTATTCAGAGCTGCTGTCAATAAAGTCACGATAGCGAATATTGTAGCCAACATGATATCCAACGATCGATAACGGTCATAAAACTAGAACGGTAGACTAGAACTGTAAACAAAAGATATTATATATTATATTTTTACTAGATAGATTTTACTAATAGTTGTAGATTATTATCTCTACAACATTCGTACCAACTTGAAATTTTTTGATAGGATTTGACAATTAACCGGAAATAAAAAAAAATTTCACCTCCTTTTAACCCCCAGAAATCACCCCCGGAACGTTTCAAATGTTGTTTGGTTTACTTTTATTTTGTGTAATATTCCCCACACACACCACTTTCCACCAAAAAGAAGATGAAAAAATTTGTTTCACTTGTTTTCCCTAATTTGCTTAATTTTCAAAAATATATAATAGGCCTATATGCAACGTACTAAAAAAAAGTTGATTAACAGCAACCTGAAAATTTGTTAATAGCTTAACGGTGTTTAGTCGGACAAACTTTGATGTACGGGAACACTGGAACAGGGGAAGTTTTAAATGTGGATCAGTTTAAAAATTTGGAACGTCAGATTACGAAAATGCCCCATGTATTTTGTCGGACAGAACTTCCGAATGATTTGTTACGGTTTCATTAAACTCTCATGCAAAAATCAGACTGCTATTTATCACCAATTTAATTCCTGTCACTTGACATGTTCTTCGGGTTCCACTCATTAAAATGTCCAGTTGGTGATAAACACCCGTCTGATTTTTGAATGAGAGTTTAATAAAATGGTAACAAATCAATTGGAAGTTCTGTCCGACAAAATACATGGAACGTTTTCGTAGTCTGACGTTCCAAATTTTTAACCTGTTCCACAATTAAAACCTCTCCTGTTTCAGTGTTCTTTCCAGTGCGACTAGACACCGGTAAGCTATTAACAAATTTTCAGCTTGCTAATAATCAACTTTCTTTGGTACGCGGGATTCAGGTCAATAACTTTTATGGGTTTTGTAAATTGGAACACTGCGTATGTATATCTCTTAATAATAATTAAAGTTTGTTGCTCCTAAAAGTCTACGTATTTGTGCTGAAGGAATTTTTAATATATTTTTGTCCTATTAGACTCCATCCTGTTAAGGGTACCGAAGCCCGTATTAAATATGCATATGAATATGCATATAAAGAAAAGGGATTTCGCGTAGATAAAGTGGTCATTTATGACACAGTACTAATAGTTGGGGAGGAAAGTGTGCTAAATTTGCAGTTACTCGAGCGTTATGCGGACCTATTGGGTTATGAAGATTAGGTCCTAAAACCAAAAAAGTTAAGTAAAGTTTTCCATTTAAGTGGAGGCTTTCCATTTTTAATTTAATTTTTCATTTCCAGCAATGGTTTTTCCGATTATAGCATCATATATCCATAATTCGAAAAAATGTATCGAATTAAAGTTATAAGTCGATTCACTAATCTGAGACAAAACTGTCTACACTACAATCACAATAAAGATGCACTAGAAATAAACAAGCACGAGGAGCACTCCCAAATCATGACTTGGGAGTGCTCCTCGAACATTCAACCAGGAGCGGCCCGTCAGGATTGGCAAGGTAGGCGCCGCCTAACCTCTTCAAATGTACATAAATAAATTATTTATTAATATAAATTACTTATTTCAAAACTGTAATTTATAAATTTTGATACAATATTTAAGTACCTATCTAAAATGTAAAATAAAACAAAGCTACTTTTGAATTCATCTCCCAAGTTGTAATAATTATTGTATGCTCCCCGTAGCGTAGCACTACTAACGATGCATGGCTCTACTCTAGAGCAGGCGTTTTAAAAATAGTCGAACAGAATTCGCATTTTGTCGCACTCTAAGCACACAAGCACAGCGCTGTCGTATTTTCGCTTGCCGGCCGTGTGGCGAGCATTTCCAATATTTTCAGGCTATAGGTAGGCTAGATTGTTTTGAGCCTTTGACATTGGTTGTGCCGAGCTGCGTCTCGGGACTGCCAATTGCATGTTTTAGGATCCTGACTACCAATTCTGAAAAAAACGAAAAATTCGAATTTCGTCATGAAATTTGGTATGTGGGTTAGAATAATGTTTCTAACAAATTTTCCAAATAACTTTTTGCGATATCTTTAACGCGAAACAAAATATTGAAAATTCGTCCTATTTGTGAATTCGCAGTAGGCCGCGTTTAAAATTTAAATTTCAGTTGACCATTTAAAAAAAATGTAAAACATCAAAATGAATGACTGCAAAATTTCAAATCTTTATTTATTTTGATAGCCAAAGTATTAAGGGTGTCTTCATCTTAGATGCGACACAGATGCCTGTATACAGGGTGTTTGGTAAAGAATGGGCCATAGCTTAACCCTAGATTCCTGAGGTTAAAATATGTCGATTTAAGCTAACTTACCTTAGTACGAAAGTTGATAATAACCGAAATACAGGGTGTCAAAGTTAAAACTTTTAAAAGATGAAGTAGTTTTCAATTGCCAGATGACGCTAGTCACCTAGTCCATTCACGTAAGTTGCGGTGTGGGGGATGAACTCTCGGTGTTGATCACTTGAAGTATGGAGAATCAGGCCTACGTTTTCTCCGATGAGACTCCAACAAGAGTCGATCGTCGATTCGGAGGGCTGGACTGCTCTCCATATTTTAAGTGAAAAATAAGATTGTTTTGCCTTCGCATTGCAACTGAATAAAATTTGAAATCTAAATTCGCCACCAAAAATAATGAATTATCCAGAGGGCGAAGCATACGCCTTTCGGCGCTCATTTAATAGGTTCAATTTTTTTATTACCCACTCTAGATACTTTTTAAATAAAAAATTTTATTCTGTTAATATTTTTACTAAAAAAGGTATACTACATTCATCTCGCTAAACTCAACCGTTTTCGAGATAAACGCATAATAAATCTGCGAGGCAACATAATTTTTTGCATAATATCATTGTAGTTACACCCGAAAAATAACTTAAAATCATAAAAATTTACAAAAATGTATCTCAAATTTCTTCAAATGGAATTTGCGATGTAATGACATAAATATGAGAACTGGCACAATTATTATGGTTTCAAGTTTATTTTTCGGGTACAATGATATGCAAAAATTATGTTGTGTCGCAGATTTAAAATGCGTTTATCTCGAAAACAGTTGAGCTTAGCGAGATAAATGTAGTATACCTTTTTTAAGTAAAAATATTAAGAGAATAAAAATGTTGATTCAAAAAGTACGTGGAGTGGGAGATAAAAATAATTGAACGTATTAAATGAGCGCTGAAAGACGTATGTAGCGCCCTCTGGGTAATAGATCATTTTTTGTGGCAAATTTAGATTTCTCATCCCAAAAAACCCCTGCTTACCAAACTTCGTGTTGTTATCCCGTGTCTGTCAGGAAATATTCAAGAATAAATAAAATAAAAGTTGAAGTTATTATCAACCTGTATTTCGTTTATTAGCAACTTTGGTACTAAGGTAAGTTAGCTTAAATCGACCAATTTTAAGCTCAGGAATGTAAGGTTAAGCTATGGCATGGCCCATTCTTTGCACCCTGTGCCTATATAGGTATGTACATATTATATTATACACTGTATGTGTCGCCTACCCGTATACTGAGGTCACGAGCCGCCACTGTATTCAACGTGTCTTGGTTTGTTTATTTCTATATAGTGCATTTTTATTGTGATTGTAGTGTAGACAGTTGTGTCTCAGATTAGCGAATCGGCTATACATACTTATTTTTACGTAAGGAATCCAAATCTGCAATAAAAAATTTTGGGTCCTATTTAAGCTTGTAAAGTAACCCCCACCCCACCTCCATGGGGGTCGTGTGTGGTGTCATTCGATAGATTTTTCAAAAATATTGTACTTTTTCGATCTGATGTTTATTTCGCGAAATATCGCGGTGTTCCTATTTAAAATTTTAAATTTTAAATAGGACGGGGTCGTGTTTAGTGTCATTCGATAGATTTTTAAAAAATATTGAGCATAATGTTTTTTAGTTTTTCAATCTGACGTTTATTTCTGAAAACATTTGCTTTTTTCTGGTGCAACTTTATGACTCACCCATTCCCTTACGCCCCGCTCAAACCAGATTTTTGAAATATACCCATACACTCTTCTGTATGTACTTAACTTACCTTATCTTAATCTGACCATTTCCAGTTTTTCTAAGGATAGATTTTTTTTCGTGGCCCCCTTGTATTAAGATCTCCCCTGTATTAAGATCCAATATATGATAGGGGTACATTAACAGGGTACAAGGTTTCTCCCTATAGCATAATCTAACGCGCTCGAGTTCGGTAACTGCAAAATCCCCGCTTGGGCTCCCCTACCATTAGCGGGTTAATTGTCCTGGAAAAATCCAAATTAATATCAAACAGATTGTATGGTTTTGGAGAAGTACGCTCTGTACGAAAAATGGCGTATCATATCTGTCAAATAAAATATATAATTTATTAATATTAACATACCAACTCTTAGACTTGGCTTTTGATAGAGTGTCACTTACAATTCCTAGATACTCTGTATACACAGATAGAAGAGGGATTGCATATAAACTAATTACTCTGGACTAATTAGGAAAATATAAGGAAAAGTTATTTAATACCAGCAATGTTATTGCTGCAATCGAATTTTAGGATTGTATGTATTTATAATATAGGTAGGTATCCAAAGTCCGCAGATAGTGTGCTACTTTTTTAAAAACAAAATGGGGCCCCCAAATCGTGTTTTTTTCAATTATTGCTCTATAACTGCAAAGATTTTAACTTTACACCAAAAACAATTAAATAAAAATTCACCGTAATTAAATTTTGCATAGAAACATGTTTTTCCCGATTTACTTCCTCGGAAAATGCGGGTTTTTCCAACAAAATCTTTAATTTTCAACTAAAATTTTAGATAAGTGATATTTCTCAATAATTAAATAGCTTGGTGACATAAATCCCTTTTGGTATAAATTATATTTCCAGAAGCCGATGGAAATTAAATGAACAGTTAAGCAACATTTAAATTGTTAAGTAAAAATTTACGGTCGCTATAATAACCATAATAATTATGATACATTAGAATAACTATGATTTTTGTTTTTAAAGACACTATACTATCTAATGTACTTTACAGAATTGAAATTGGACTATTTAAGCGGCCTCAGGAATATTTTAAAAATATGAACAATTTGGCTTATAAGCAAATAGAATATCTCGGCAACTGTTAAATTAAATTATGAAAACGGTATTAGAAAGAACGCGGCGGGACCCTTCTTTTAAAAGAAAAAACGTTGAATTGCGATGAGTGGTTCCTGGGATACAACCTGCTACTATACTACAGCACCAGAGTGCTGAAATCGGTGAGCCTTTGAAATACACTATTACAACGCCATTGCGCTACAAACCCTCATTGATTTAGGCACCTATTAAATTATAAGATATCTATTAAATTATGGTGCCTAAGTTTTTATTGGAATTAATATTATTGTAAGTATTGTATATTTCAATTTATTTTATTCAAATAGAAATGTCGAAACTGCAATAAACCTAGCATACTTAAGAATGTGTTTTTGACCCTAATCCCAGAAACACATAAAACAAAAATTAAAAAAATAACGCAAATGAATAAAAAAAAATAAATATTTTTTATTTTTATTTATTTATAAGTACAGATATAATTACTCGTACTTGTATACGCATAGTCCATAAAGTAACGCATAAAATCATTATTAGATAAATAAACAACATTATTAGAAATTACCGAAACAGGTCGGTTTTTTATTTTAATTCATGATTTTTTAATCGCCATTTCATAAGAGTTGTAAATAGAATGAGATGTAATCATGCTCTTACCCCCCTTCATATGTACAGTTTGGGTCTCACAGAGTCACCTAACTGTGAGTGTGGAAAAGAAGGTGATCTACTACATATTCTCCTCGAATGTTCACATCAATCAGTAAATATAAACAAATTTTATGATAATCTTAATACAGTAGAGCGTCGATAATCCGAACCCTGGTAATCCGAACGATCGCTAATCCGAACACAAAAAAAATTATAAAATTAAAAAATATGATCACGGATCGAATTTTTGGATTCAATATGGCAATATGGGCAAAATATGACCGCGGATTTTTGTTTTGTGTATTCAGAAATACATACAATATATTTGTTTATTATGCAGGTGTTTTATTCCTTGTAACTAAAACGTATGTACATAATACGTACTATATTTATGAGCTTTGTATGTATTTTGAACATATGTTCGATAATCCGAACAATTTGATAATCCGAAGTACCCCTGTACCAATTAGTTCGGATTATCGACGCTCTACTGTATATTAAAAATTCCACTTCCCGTCTACCTGAACAATTTGATATTTTCTGAAGATATTAATACATTAAAAACAATTTACGAACATATCAAAAACTGTAAATATAGATTGTAGCAATAAAATTTACCCTGTATTTAAGAAATTTTGTTAAAACAAAGCAGGCATGTTTGTTAAAACAAAACAAACATGTTTGTTTTGTTGATATTTTTTTTAACCCTGTAGATTTAAGTAATTATTGTATATTATAATTTAAAAAAGAAAAGAACAAAAAAAGAGAAAAAGAAAAGCAAAAAAAAGGAAAAAAACAGAAAAAGCAAAACAAAAGCAAAAAAAAGAGAAAAAAAAATTAAGAAGATGTAAACCTCCGCAATGTTGCATCGGGTTTACGTCTTAGCGTAGTAAAAAAACAATTTATAAAAAATAACAATAAAAAAAATAAAAATTTACAAAAAAAATGTACAACCAAAACAGAGTATTATTTAGATAATAATTGTAGATAATAATGTTAGTTTGTTATGTATTTAGAGTTAGAAATACAGGAAAAATTCCTCTTATTGAAAAATCAAATGTGTTTGTTTTTAAAATAACAAAATGTCTGGCTAATTGGCTCGGCCAAGGCCATCAAATTCACACAAAAAAAATATGATTTTTGGCATATATATAATATATCATAATAGTGACGTCATCCGTCTGGACGTGATGACGTAATCGATTATTGTTTAGCAATGTGTTAATAACGTAAACAAAGTTTGTCTATCTGCCATTGTCAAAAAAAAAGTCAGAACGCATGGAAATTCGATATTTCTGAAGAAATAGTTAAAAAAGCCAAAAAAGCGACTGAGAATCTGTTACCGAAAAGATCCAAAGAAACGTACAAGAAATACGCTAAATTTCAACAATGGATGGCAGAAAACAATCCTGAATGCTTAAATGAGACCGTACTACTGGCATACTTTGGAGACATATTCTTTATGCCAGCGCGGGCATAAAGTATACCATTATGTGGTTCGTAACTAAGTATTAAATATACAATACCGGTATGACAATAAAATAATAAATAAATCCGCCGAATGCTCTGCATATTTTTAGACCCGTGTTGAGCTGCCCCCCCCCCCACTTGCAAAAATTAAAAACCAATAGCCCTGATTTATGAGCTATTTATCAGCTCTCATATTACTCAAATTAAAAATTTTGAGCTCGTTCCACTGAGCAGGAATTTAATATTTTAGTGGGTTGGGCTGAATATTGAATCGATTTTTGTGGCAGCATTACGAGCTCTTTATGAGCTCTTGAAATGATATAGTTTCGATTTTTGAGCTCATCCCCTTCAGCCCAAAACAACCCTTTAATTGATTTAACTTAAGAGAAAAATGCTGAGAAAACTTAAAATATATCGTATTGAGGATATAATTCCTATCCCTTATATATTCTAAGAATAAACTATTAAATCACGTGCATTTCGATTATTGAGCTACAACCCCTTCGCAAGAAAACTACCCCATCTTCCCGGCTTAAGAGAGAGTTGTACTTAAAATGCATTAAATTAATTATTTGGCGAATACATATCATTTAATAATTTATGAGCTCCCAAATTACGCGCATTTATATAAGTAAATTGCAATTTATTTTGTATAGTGCAGTCACTGAAGGTAAAAATCAACGATTACCTTCAATTTCGGTGAACCTTCATCGATTTTCACGAAAATTGGCCAGTTGTTAGAGGATACCTCAAGAAACAAAGGTGACATGGTGCCACATTGCGCCTTTACTCTGAGGGTAGATACCGCCCCTTCTCGGGGGTGAAAATTATTTTATAAAAAATAACTGTACAAATCAATAAAAGGACAAATTATAAGCAACATTTGTTATATAAAGTTATTAAAATAAGTCAATACTTTTTATGTTATTAAAGATCAAAGATTTTAATTATTCGTGAAAAAAATGCATGCTTTGAAGTATGTTTTTATGAAGCGGTTTTTCGTAAATCACTGAAAAACTGTAAGTTTTTACAAAAAAGTTAATAGTAGTTTAATCACGCGCATTTTGAAGCTCATGAGCTCGCAAAATATACGCATCTCAATTATTGAATTGCAATTTTCTTTCTATAGTGCAGTCACTGAAGGCAAAAATCAACTATGACCTTCGATTTCGGTAAATCTCCATTCATTTTCACGAAAATTGGTGAGCGGATAGAGGATACCTCAAGAAACAAAATTAACAATAACAACTTGCGGTTTGAGCCTGGGGTATATGTCACCCCTTCTCGAGGGTGAAAATTACTTTATTAAAAATAACCCCACAAGAGACAGAGGGACAAATTCTAAGCAAAATTTTTTACCTATATAATGTTATTAAAATAAATCAATACTTTTTGAGTTATTAAAGATCAAATATTTTAATTTTTGTGAAAGAAAATGCATGCTTTAAAGCGATTTTTCATAAATAACTCAAAAACTGTAAGTTCTTACAAAAAAGTTTCATCAGTAAAATTGAAGCTAATAAAAATATAATAAATTGTTTACTTAAAAATAATGTTAATTTAAAGTAAGTTATAGGTAATTTAATGTTTATTTTTTCTGCGACTATTCAAATCTAAGGATTCAAGCTTAAATAACGGGAGATTTTTTTAAATCATATTTAAAATAATAACTTCAACAATACTCGATAAACGTAAAAAATGATAGATAACGAAATTTGAGTTTTTTTTTATTAGCAAAGATTTTACTTGTCTTTTGATTTCTGTATGAATCAAAATAACGAAGATAGAAACGTTCAAGCCTAAATTTTACTAAGAGAACTATGTAACAGGGGCCCTTTACTATTATCCTAAAAAAATAAAGTATTTGAAAGATCAAATGTAACACAGTTGTATAGCTCTTGAAATTACCTTTCAAATAGTTGGATGTGCCTGATATCATAAAAATTAACAGAGTTATTAAAAAAAAATTGATTTTTTTGGAAACATTTTTGGAGTATTTATTTTTATGCTATCAACTTTTTCTGGAGCTCGTTTGATAGGTATTGCTAAGTACTTTGACAAGTATTTAGTAAGTGTTACATAAAATGCATCTCTTTTCCGTTATTTAAGCTTAAATCCTTAGATTTGAATAGTCGCAGAAAAAATATACATTTAATTACCTATAACTTACTTTAAATTATCATTATTTTTAAGTAAGCAATTTATTATATTTTTTATTAGCTTCAATTTTAGCGATGAAATATTTTTTGTAAAAACTTACAGTTTTTGAGATATTTATGAAAAATCGCTTTAAAGCATGCATTTTCTTTCACAAAAATTAAAATATTTGAACTTTAATAACTCAAACAGTATTGATTTATTTTAATAACATTTTATAACAAATTTTGCTTAGAATTTGTCCCTCTCTCTATTTGTGGGGATATTTGTAATAAAGTAATTTTAACCCCCGAGAAGGGGTGACATATACCCCAGGCTAAAACCGCAATTTGTTACTGTTAATTTTGTTTCTTGAGGTATCCTCTATCAGCTCACCAATTTTCGTGAAAATAAATGAAGATTTACCGAAATCAAAGGTCATATTTGATTTTTACCTTCAGTGACTGCACTATAGAAAGAAAATTGCAATTCAATAATTGAGATGCGTATATTTTGCGAGCTCATAAATTATTAAACGATATGTAGTCGCCAAATAATTAATTTAAATTATTTTAAGTACAACTCTCTCTTAAGCCGGGAATATGGGATGGTTTTCTTGCGAAGGGCTTTTAACTAAATAGTCGAAATGAGCGTTATTTAGGAGTTTATTCTTAGAATATAAGCTATACGAATTAAACTATTATTAACTTTTTTGTAAAAACTTACAGTTTTTCAGTGATTTACGAAAAACCGCTTCAAAACATGCATTTTTTTCAGGAATAATTAAAATTTTTTATCTTTAATATGTAACATTCTTGTTTTATTTGAGAAAACTTTCTCACTTGTGTTCAAAATTTTTTTGATGGGTGAGAGGAGTGTGTAACGTTACAAACGTTACATCTTTGATATTTTATTTTTAAATAATTATTTTACCTTATTTCCTTTAATATGTCATTAATAAATATCTTCTTCTATTTGGTTAACCCATTTTCCCCTTTAAAAATCGGTTGGCGCCCTCTTTTATTACCCTCTTTGATTATTCTCTTTGATTATCCTTTTTTAATACCCTCTTTTATTATCTTCTATTTACTATATCTCTTTTCATTTAAATCACCGATTGAACATACTGAACATACCTCGTATATTCATACTCTCTAAATATCTGTATTTTCAATACGGAACATGCCGCTACTTCATAGTACTTGGTTGTCATTTTAAATGTCGTTTTCAATGACAGTGTCACTTCATCGACTTGACCCCTACTCCCTGACATAAACTGGAAGGGAAAAATTAATCCTTAAAAAGGCATGTAATTCCAAAATTAAATCATTTTGTTCCATCAAATCATTTCTCTTGGGGTAAGAATAATATTATATTGTAATTATATTTCTCCGTCTAACAGTTTTTCTAATGTTTTTTTATATCTAACCTAACTTCCAATGTCAGACCATGTGTTCTGATATTTTAGTTTCAAATATATTATCTTTTTAATTTACATACAGCGTGTCTACTTAGTTGGAAACATATGGGAAACTTTTTTATTATTAATTTTACGAAAAAAAGTTATTCTTTATAAAAAGTTCTGCATGCCCCAAAACCTAAGATTCAATCATCAGATATCAAATTTTCTCAATATTATACGAGGTATGTCAAATAATATGAATTTCGGTCAAGGGTAAAGTACCTTTATTTCTCTCAATATCGAAAATTCTTATGATAAAAAGTTGTTTGGAATTAAAAACTAAGATCAAGTATGCAATTAAATGCTTCTAATTGAAAAAAAAATATGGATACCCAACATCGTTTTAAATTATTACAAATATCATAACTCGTTTATTATTCATTTTACGAAAAAAAGTTATTCTTCATAAAAAGCTTTGCATGCTCTAGAATCTAAGACACAACCATGATATATCAACTTTTATTAGTTTTATACGAGGTGTGTCAAAAAATATGAAATTCGCTCAAGATTATACTGCCGTGCTAAGCCCAAAGGCGGGAACTGATTTTTTATCGAAAATGAGATTTTTGTATTTTTAGGTAAAATAGGGTATTTAGTATATATTTATAAAGTCTTTGGAGTTGTAGAAGCATTATATTTTAAATAAAATTGCAATTTTGTTAGCGGTATCTACACTTTTCAGTTAAAATACTAAGCCATTTGGCGGCAAATGTTAAATACTATGGCGTTTTGACGGTATCTGCTACAGTTGCCGTCCATATACCTTAGCATATTACACTTACCGCTAATCTACTTTCAAGAATGCTACGCCTACATTTAGAAACCGCCAAATCGCCTTAGTATTACAAAGTAAATTCGGCCTAACTTTAAAAGGTTAAATTATTGTGTAAGTTAAAAGAGTTGTGTTAGTAAAAGAAATAATTAGCGAGGATGGTAAGAAATTTTCGAGTTTATTATATCTATTGAAATGTATTTTCATTTTTGCTTATAATATTTCAAGAATTAACCAAATTATGTTGTCCTAAACAATATGAATCTGCGCCAAGTGGATGATTTTTTTTATCTTGAATTAGGCGGTAAGAGATTTTCATATTAAAAAATATGTCTTTTTTTTAATTAGTTTTTAAAAACTTAATAATATATCCACACGCTGTCCACAAACATTTTTAGAAAAAGAGACTTAAAATAGGTATTATGTTTTTTTATAAAATCAAGTAGAGTCGAGTAAGAGTTGTGAAACACGAGGTGAAACCACTGAAGACAATATTGTAGAAAGAGAAAAAATTATTGTAAAGCAATTACAAGAGGTGAAAAAAAAACTATGTTCAGCCTATACAGGGGCAAGGTTTGTTTCATACTTACATAGTTTTCTGTATGTTTAAACCCTTTGTTGGTCGTACATGGGATTAGAATTAGCAGTCCCATTGATTGCATTTTTTTTGTTTAAATACAAGCTAATATCATTGTTTAACTAGATAATGTCTAGTAGTCTAGTTATACAATGCTATTATAGATACAGGATTGTAGATTTTGGATATCTTTACTTAATCTTTTGAGAATTATTTGCCTAAGTTTTATACAAAAATGCTGGTTTTATTCCTTTATAAATTTTCTAAGAATGCGTCAGGTACCTGGATAATAATCCAAAAATTTGTTTGCATATTTTAAAACTCTTATATATCCCATAATTAGTTACTTTTCGGTCTAAAAGACAATGGTCATCATATTTTAATCATAACATATAACTAGTTTGTACAATACAACTAATAAAATGTTAAAATTTGCCCTAATTACTGTAAATTATGGTATTTTCCCAAATATAATATTGTGAAATACCCAACAATATAACAATACATAATAATAATAGGGCAGGTGTCGGCGATCATAAAAATCTTGAAGCTCTATAATAACTCAGGCCTGTCGTAAAATAGCAAGCCTTTGTCGCTAAGAAACAAAATAAAAATAGCTGAGAAAGTCAAAAGTATGGTTTACAATCACATTTACAGTTGAAGAATTCTTTATAACGCTTCAGCAGATGTTTAAACATCTATAACAATCTGAACAAATTCTGTTTAGTATAAATACAGTTCTGCCCAAATTATTATAGGCACTATAAAAGATTTTATAAAAAATGTTAATTATAAGGTAATACCATTGTATCGTAATACTAAATAGGTTTTGTATATGTACCAGACACAAGGTATGTTGTTTGGTGGTCTATTAAATTGTCTATATTGAATCACAAATAGAACATTAATATTAATGAACCAATATGTATTTATTGACTCTTGAAAGAAAACAGATATAACTACAACTAAATATTGTCAATTTGTTGTTGTCATATTGTAGCTCAACAAAATAATAACATTTAATAGTACTTTAATTCTTTCAATTTTTCTTTTAATTCTTTCATACACAGAAAAGCTTTGTATTTCATATCAATCACAACTATAAACCACATACCGCTAATAGGCTTAGTTTTATAGTAAGTTTTGATAAAACGTTTTAGCGGTATCTACCTCTTTTTATATAAAACTTCGTTTTAAAATATATTTAATGGTTCCCTTAATAAACTGGGGCGTATATCCGTGCATAAAAATTATTAGCTAGTCCATAAATCCCTTACGGGCCAAAATTTTAGCACTCAATTTTGAAATCGATTTTGCCACCATTTTGTGAAATGTTAGTTACCGCCTTTGGGCCTAGCACGGCAGTATAGTACCTTTATATTTCACAATATTTCAATTAGAAGGATGTAATTGCATATTGAAACATAGTTTTTAATTGTAAACATCTTTTTTTAATAACCATTTTCAATATTGTGAAAAATAAAGGTGCTTTACTCTTGAGTGAAATTCATATCTTTTGACACACCTCGTATAAAATTAATAAAATGTGATATATGATGGTTGCATCTTTGGTCTTAGGACATACAGAGCTTTTTATAAAGAATACCTTTTTTTCGTGAAAGTAATAATAAAAGAGTTATCGTATGTGTAATAAATAAAAACGAAGTTAAGTATCAATAAATTTGAGAAAAATTTGGAATTTTTTTTTCCAATTAGAAGCATGTAATTGCATATTTGATCTTGGTTTTTATTTCCAAACAACTTTTCATAACAAGAATTTTCGGTATTGAAAGAAATAAAGGTACTTTACTCTTGAACGAAGATTATATTTTTTGACATACCTCGTATAATATTGACAAAATTTGATATCTGATAATTGAATCCTAGGTTTTAGACCATGCAGAACTTTTTATAAGGAATAACTTTTCTTCGTAAAATGATTACAAAAAAGTTTCCCATATGTTTCCAACTTAAGTAGACACGCTGTATACGCACGTTTAGTAATCAAAATTTTAACTATTCTCCTCATCTAAATTCCATCTAATTTACCCTTGCCAATTACTATTTCTGAATACTATTTGGCAAAGGTACAATTTGGTTTTCTTCTTGATTGTTGATGTGTTTTACTGTTACAGTTTTAGGGGAATAACTCCAATTTCCTCCCTTCGGGAGCCTCAAGCCAACTACATCACCGGTGATGCTACTCATAGGGCTATACAACAACGAAAGACAACCATGACATCCAGACTGCAACGACCAGCATCTCTACCTGCAGGGGCCTAGGGTCGAAGATCCGCCCAAGCCTACAAGAAGTCTACACCAGTACCATACGGCATCAAGAAGATACCATCAGCTACCAAAAGCCATAAGTATGATCCAGAATTGTTAGTTTTTGGCAAGAATTTGAATATATTTGTTAATGCAATTTACTAAGTCATATTTTTATTATATCTTTAATAAACAATAAACATGGTTAGTTAAATATTGTTGTTTTGTTGGCTACCATTCTAAATTTTCAGAGTTCATATCTAAGGTTAGGACAAGACGAACACACACCTGAGTGACTGAGCTAAGCCGAGGGTGAACGATGGCTATCTTGGTTAGTTGAGGTAATATTTTCGAATATTGTTTCAATTAGCTGGGGTAGTCCATCGCTTACTCGTTTCAAATAACTTAAAAAGTATTGACTTGTTTTAATAACTTTATATAACAAACGTTGCATATAATTTGTCATTTTATTGATTTGTGCAGTTATTTTTTATAAAATAATTTTCACCCCCGAGAAGGGGCGGTATCCACCCGCAGGATAAAGGCGCAAGGTGGCACCATGTCACCTTTGTTTCTTGAGGTATCCTCTAACCACTGACCAATTTTCGTGAAAATCGATGAAGGTTCACCGAAATTGAAGGTAATCGTTGATTTTTACCTTCAGTGACTGCACTATACAAAATAAATTGCAGTTTACTGATCTAAATGCGCGTAATTTGGAAGCTCATAAATTATTAAATGATATGAATGTAGTCGCCAAATAATTAATTTAATGCATTTTAAGTACAACTCTCTCTTAAGCCGGGAAGATGGGATAGTTTTCTTGCGAAATAGTATTGTATAGTTAGACCCAAACCCAGACATCCAAAGTGAAAGTTATCCTCCAACACCAAATTGTTCTATATGGTCCACATAATGTTCAGAAAAAAGTCACACCGTTTTGAGCGTCGGGTTTGGGGGGGAGAGGGGGGAGAAATCTGCAAATTCGTAGTTTTTTACGTTTTTCGTCAATATTTCTAAAACTAAGCGGTTTAGCATGAACAACCTTCTACACAAAATTATTCTACATTAAATTTAAAATAAAAAAAGGCCCTATGCATATCCCTTCTAAAATAAACGGTTCCAAAGTTACGGAGGTAGTATAGTATAATCGGTCCAAAAAAAGGCCTAACCCAGACAACCAAAGTAAAAGTTTTCCTTCAACACCAAATTGTTCTATATGGTCCACATATTGTTCAGTAAAAAGTTACACCATTTTGAGCGTCCGGTTTGGGGGGGAGATGGGGGAGAAGTCGGTAAATTAGTAGTTGTTTTACGTTTTTCGTCAATATTTCTAAAACTATGCTTTAGTGTAAGGAATGTTCTATAGAAAAATGTTCTACATAAGATTTAAAACAAAAAAGGTTGTATACATAATTGTTATAAAATCAACGGTTCCAGAGTTACGGAGGGTGAAAAGTGGAGGTTTTCGATACTTTTTATATTTACCGATTTCTCCCCACTCTCCCCCCTAAACCCGACCCTTAAAATGGTGTGACTTTTTTATGAACATTATGTGGACCATATAGAACAATTTAATGTTAGAGGATAATTTTCACTTTGGATGTCTGGGTTTTTGGTATAGTTATATCATAAATATTGCCCAAAAAATATAAAAAGTATCGAAAACCTCGAATTTCACCCTCCGTAACTCTGGAACCGTTGATTTTATAACAATTATGTGTACAAAATTTTTTGTTTTAAATTTCATGTAGAATATTTTTTTATATAACATTGTTTACGCTAAAGCATAGTTTTAGAAATATTGACGAAAAACGTAAAAAAACTACTAATTTACCGGATTCTCTCCCATCTCCCTCCCAAACCGGATGCTCAAAATCGTGTAACTTTTTACTGAACAATATGTGGACCATATAGAACCTTTTGGTGTTGGAGGAAAACTTTTACTTTGGATGTTTGGGTTAGGCCTTTTTTTGGACCAGTTATACTATACTACCTCCGTAACTTTGGAACCATTCATTTTAGAAAGATTATGCATAGGACCTTTTTTATTTCAAATTTAATGTAGAACAATTTTGTATAGAAGGTTATTCATGCTAAACCGCATAGTTTTAGAAATATTGGCGAAAAACTTAAAAAACTACGAATTTACCGATTTCTCCCCCCTCTCCCCCCCAAACCCGACGCTCAAAATGGTGTGACTTTTTTCTGGACATTGTGTGGACCATATAGAACAATTTGGTGTTGAAGGATAACTTTCACTTTGGATGTCTGGGTTATGCCATCTTTTGGATCAACTATACTATACTAAAAGGGTTGTAGCTCAATAATCGAAATGCACGTGATTTAATAGTTTATTCTTAGAATATATAAGCTATAGGAATTATATCCGCAATACGATATATTTTAAGTTTTCTCAGCATTTATCTCTGAAGTGTTACCAAAACCAGATGTAAAAAAATCCTCTTTAAAAAATATTTTGAAACTTCTAAATATAAGTTTTTGTTTTCAATCCTGTGGGATAAAATTAAACAAATCACTATTCCTAAATTATATTTATGTAATTATGTATATGTAACAGGTATAACAATAAATAATAAACAAACTAAACATATTATTCTACCATAAAATTAACATAAAAAATGAACAAGTAGGAAAAAGAACAGATTTTGAAAACTATTGTTTATATTTTAATTCTTCCATTTTCAATAATATCAATTTTTTTTCTTTAAAATAATATATAAAAAAATATACAAGTAGAATGACTTTTCAAGTAGTTGATCAATTACGCAATACGTAGCAACACTCTTCCATGTTTGAATGCACGCACACTGTAATCTGTAATAGGTACTAAACTAACTAAACCAACGTTACCAATCTTCAAAATGGTTATACTACTGATATGCACAGCGTGCCCGCGCGCCGTCTCTAGACCCGTCGCTTCTTCAAAATTTTCATAGCTAGTCCCAAGCGATAGCGAAGTTTCTCCTGCGTTACCGTTACCAGTGCCAGTATTGGTAACAGCATATGATAACGTGCCATGGATTGACATATCTCGCCAATATTTTCTATTTTCTATCTGAATTAGGTACTATTAACAAGTATTTCTGTTGGTAAAAAATATAAATGGAATTATTTCGTAGTAGTCATAAAATATTTATTTGCAAGATTTGTAACTGTTACCAATGGTAACAGTGGTTACATGGACGCTTCGCCACTGCTGAAGTTAAATCAATTAAAGGGTTGTTTGGGGGTGAAGGGGATGAGCTCAAAAATCGAAACTATATCATTTCAAGAGCTCATAAATAGCTCGTAATTCTGCCGCAAAAATCGATTCAGTATTCCTATTTTTAAGTAGTACTCAGCCCTCTCCCCCCCCCACTAAAATATTAAATTTCTGCTCAGTGGAACGACCTTAAAATTTTTAATTTCCGAATATGAGAGCTCATAAATATCTCATAAATCAGGGCTATTTGTTTTTTAATTTTTTCAAGTGGGGGCGGCAGCTCAACACGGGTTATTTTTAGATGCGACGTTTGAGGCATAGATAATTTATTAAATTGTTGAATATATTGATATTTTTTAACATCATCGCATTTCTAAATGAAGTAAGTAATTTGGAAGTAGTGTTCTAGAAAGAGACACATCCAATGAACCCATTATAAACAAACTACAATCGTCCCTTAGTGTTGAATTTGGTAGTATTGGTTTCCCTTAACTCAAAACACATTATCCAGAATTTACATTTAAATTAGGTAAATGTGTGGATTTGCAGTCAACAGTGGAATTAATTGACATAACAATGCTATCGGTATTCTGGACTAATGTTCACCTCGTAACAAATACGATATTCTCAATTGCACGGTAATTAACAATAATGTGCACGAAATTATTCTCAAGGGGCTCTGGAACTATAGAAGTCTAATGAAATATAATTTCTACTGTGTAATGAACCTTTAGCATTCTCTAGGAGTGCTGCAGCTAAACTGAAACATCTTGGAATTAAGATGCAGTTAGATATTAGGAACGTATTTATATTTAACTTTTTGCAATACAGCTTAAAATGTAAACAACAGTAGGTAGCGGGGAAGTAGGATTAAAAAAGTTAATAACATAATTATTAGGAATTTAGATTTTTAGAATTTAGGATTAGATTTAGAAATATAGCACTGATTATTGTAAGATCATTTAGAAAAACATCGTATTAGGCACTGTATGTACAAAATGAAAAAAATGCAGAAATTTTTAAACTTATATACAGGGTGGCCCATGCCATAAACATTGTATTGTTCTTTATTCACTGCAGTCTTAGGCGTTTGTGTTTTTAGGGATATCAAAGCCATAAGAGAAAGAAATACGTCAGGTAGCAAAGCCATCACAATCTTAAACAGCATTTTATGGGAGCAATCCATCAGCAAAAAATAAAAAGAGTATATCAGAGACTAGAGTGAAAAGTATCACTCTATACAGCTGTGAAATATGGCTACTGAAAGAAAGAACACTGGCTACGCTGAGAGCAACGGAAATGGATTTTTGGAGAAGAAAGGATTACCAACGAACACATTAGAGAAATAATGGGAAGCAAACGAACAATCACGGATGACTTATCGACAAAACGGCTTATCTGGTTCGGACATATTATACAAAGAATGGATGAACAACGAATATCAAAGAAACTACTAAAATGGCAACCAGAAGGAAAGAGAAAGCGAGGTAGACCGAGAAAAAGGTGGAGCGAAGGAATAGACATAGACAAAGAGCTGAGAGAAAGAGACATAGAAGAGAACCTATGAAACAACCGGACGTAGTGGAGATTGTAAGTAAGAAAACGGAGAAAACCGTTACAAACCGACATGTATTGTTAGGGATATCGCAAAAGGTGGAGCGTAATAAAGTGCATCATTTATGCAATTTAAGCTTTCTACTTTGATTTGGTTTTTCATACCATACCAGCATAGCATCTTCTACTTATACTTTCATCTGTTCTGTTCTATTGTCTTTAAACAATTGACTGATGTATTCTGTCCATCAGAATTTCAGTGTTTTTAATGCAAGTTTCTATCTTGCAGAATTTCTGTATTTACTAGTATTTTTTTCTACTGTCCTGAGTTATTTATATAAATGTTTTAAGTGTTTTAAAATTACATACGTACAGTGCGTCCATAAAGTAATGCATAAATTCATGATTTCGTAAACCGGCGACTTAAACGAAAAATCCCAAAGGAGCTCGATTTTTATTTTTAAATTACAATTGTTTGGCATATATATCATACTAGTGACGTCATCTATCTGGGCTTGATGACGTAATCGGTGATTTTTTTAAATGAGAATAGGGATCATGTGATAGCTCATTTGAAAGGTATTCAATTATCTATTTATTAGTTTAAACATTAATATAATTATTTATACAGGGTGTTAAAAAAAATTTTAATTAAATTAATTTGGAAAAAAAGAAGAATGTGTGTAATTTATTTAATTCAAAATACGTTTTACTATTGTCAGAAACTAGGCAAAACCTATTTATTTGACAAATAGATATTGCTTTTCGCTTAAATTCAATGTTAAAGCTCTCATCCACCTGCCTCTTAGAAATTTGAACATTTCTTTTAAGTGAAAATCAATGCTTATTTTTTAAATAAAATATTTTTATTTTTTCTGACAGCAGTAAAATGTATTTAGAATTAAACAAATTACATACATTCATCTTTTT